>NC_084608.1:10365949-10665949 GCF_033807715.1 Cololabis saira
CTCCTGCATCTGGGTCCTCATCCAACCACGCCGTGACAGTCAGATGAAATTACTTTTAATTTGATTAAGTTTATGTCTGAAAATGACCATCTTTTCACTGGACACAGGAATGCCTCAACTCAAGTCGATGATGTAAACCGCGTTGTCCCAATTCTGCAAATTTTGCACGCTTGCAACCCGTGCACTCGGACACTTAGGGTGCTTTCACACCCTTCCCGTTTGGAGCAGTTGTTCCGGAACAGGGAGCTTTTCCCCCTAAAGATCGGAACGTTTGGTATATGTGAACACAGCAATCGTGCTCGGAAACGGCACAAAACAAGCGAGCTGAGATCACCTAGGAGAGGTGGTCTCGGCCCGATTCCATTCGAGACCTGGAGCGGTTAATTTTTTTTTATTTGTAGTGAGAACATAATCGACACAGCAACCGATACAACTCTATTAATTGTGTATGTGCTGCCGCGGCACAAGGAGAGGAGTCGGTGCAGCCTCCACCACCTTCTCTCCTATTGGACGTGCCGAGATGTCGTCCCAGCGCGGCACGGTGAAATTAAAAAATGTTCAATTCGGACAGGGTTTGCGCAGCGCAAACCCTGCGGCAGGCGGCCTCTCGCCCGCCGCTGAGCTCCGCTCTGCGCCGAGTGCACATAAATGAATGGGTAAAGCCTGATTTATGGTTCCGCGTTAAATCGCCGTACCCTACGCCGTAGGCTCTGCGTTGGTGTAATGTGGAACCATAAATCAGGCTGCGGTCTGCGCTTGGCACCCTCTCTGTGAAAGGGGCGTGTTGTTTTTCCCGGGATGTGGAAGAGGAAACTCTTTCATTTGACCAATCAGAGAGCAGCTGGTTCACGCATGGCATTTGTTATCAGCTTTGAAACGTTAGCGTTAACGAAACACGTTAGCCTTGTGATCACAAACCTCACGAACGAGAAACGAAGCAACTGTATCGATTTAGCCCCTGAATCTGAACAAAACAAGTGCACACTTCGTAGAGGAGTCTAGGGTGCAGCCTGGGTATTGGGCCTAAATCAAGAGTAAATCAGTGTCGTAAAAGCAACAGAACCTCCCCACCTTAAGGGGGAGCCAGTGAGCTAAGAATTATAAAAGTTTCTTTGTGAATCTAAATCTTTTCTTCTTCATTGTCTCCCACTGATTCGAGCTTCCTCAGGAGAAGACTTGCTGTCTACTTTTGTGAGGGCTGCCATCATTTGACTACAGCTATGAATCACATTTAATTGGACATAAATGCATAAACTGAATAAACTGAATTTAACTGGAATATAAATGGCTTATTATTGGACTTGTAATAAAATATCAATTCTTCCTCCGTAAAGTTCCTCGAGGCAAGTTTTACTCTGAATTGGTAAATAAAGTGATCTGCACAGAAAGACATAAAGGCCCAGCAGAAGTATATGTTTGTGAGTGGCAGCGAAACCAAAGTAAACAGAGCCCCCCCGCCCCCCACCCTCAAATCCCTTCTGGACACCGCCTGGCTGCCTCCAGCGTCACAGTTTCAATCCCACCTGATAATAGCTCTTGTCGCACTGACAGCTGTCATCACGTCAGCCGTGTTTACTGTTTAGTTTGCTTTTCAAATTAGCAACTGGATATTTCTCACTCTGGTTTTTGTTTTCCCCCTTTTTTTCTGGAGGAAGGAAAAAAAAACTGTACCCGCAGGGAATGAGCCCAGGCTGCGAGTCATGTTCACGTCGCTGGAAACTGACAGGCATTTTGATCCGACATTCGCAGCGATGCTGGTGGAGGTTCTGAGCATTTTCTGTTTGGGTTTCTCTGGTAAACACTGGCGGTTCTTCTCCTCTGCTGTGTACTGCACATGCTCCAAAGTCCCTGGCGTCTAATGTGAATTAATCAGGTTCATTACGAAAAACAAAGTTTTTCTCTCTCATTCCGAATCCACTTTGTGTTTGCAATACTCGGTGTCTTGTCATCCGGCAACATTTTTTTTTTCTTTTTTAGTTGCTGACATCTTAATGGGATGACGGCATTGAGAACGGATCTGCCTGATTCATGGCCCTGATTTGATTTAGGTTGATAGGGCGGGAATAATGTTGCACATTTAGAGAAAGGAGGGGGGAAAAAATGAAACAGGGTTATATCTTGAGCTGTCACAGGAGGCGCGGGGAGTTATATCAATATCTGTTCAGCGTCAAACCGACCTGAGCTGCATGTAAAATAGCAAAGCGATCACGGCGACGAATTAGAGCGGCATTATGGCAGTGATTTAGGCTTATTGTCGGCCATAAAACAAGCTTAAGTGGGGCCCGCGGAGTAATCAGCTAATGTTCCGAAACCAACAAACTGTAATTCTAGCTCGGCTGACAGTGCCGGAGGACTGAGGCGTGTCACTCCAGAGTCCCCCGCCGACGGCCGAGGCAGCGTCCGTGACCCGCGACTTTATGGCGGCAATGAAGGCAAAAAAGGCATGCCGGTGCGTCGCAGTGTCTCCTGGTAGAGCTACACGGGCCAAAGCTGAGATTTAGAGGTGAGGTTATCTGATGCAGGCTGAGCTGAAGAACAGACCAGCCTGAATTATTGAGAGGAAACAAAAAAAAAGAGGCCTGGCTGCTGCTCACACCCTTCCTCCTCCTCTGGTGGAGAGATGCTGCTGCGACGGGCCTCAGGACCAGGTGGAAACACCGGCTTTCTCCCCTCCATCTCTCGCTCTGTCTCACCCTTTTTTCTTCTGTTTTGGTCAAATAAATCGTTAACATTGTGTGCAACAATTGCACCTCCTTTTCTCACCGGACATGAACGAGAGAATTACTTCTTAATTATTTAAAAACTTTAGGTTTATTCAGCTTGCGTGTATTCGGGTTCAGTTGTTCGTTAATGCAGCCAAATGAAGGGGTAGGACCGATTTTTATTCATGGACCAAATCAGCCGTGAAATGTTATTGGACGCAGATGAGTAATACTTCCTCCCTTCACAATAAAAAAAGTGTTTTATGTCGGTAATATAATGCTTGACAAACCCGTGCCACTGAATCTTTCATTGGATATCATAGCTTTTATTTCTTTTTTTTTTGCATTGAGTAACACGATAAGAAGGATGTGTCCACTTGGTGACAAAAAGACGGTTTTGCAGTATAAACTCCAGCATGTTTCCTTCTTGATGATTGGATGCTTTTTCTATTTGATCCCTCTGCTTTTGGGGTTTCAGTAGCAAAGAAAATAGAGGATACTTAGGGTAACGTTTTGCCAACTGAGAATCTTTGATATTTGACTGACACCACAACACGTATGGCTGGACGTCTTTAAAAGTACTTCCAGATCCAGTGAAATTGATATGTACAATTTGGGATTGTCGTACATTTGCGTTTGGCTCCAGCAGCAGGTTTCTGTGGTTTTTGACATGTGGAGCAGTGTTTCCTATAGCCCTGGTCCTCGGGGCCTACTGTCCTGCATGTTTCAGATGCTACGCAGCTTCGACACGCCCTGATACAAGTGGTTGTGCCATCTACAGACTTGTGCACACCTTGGTGACAAGCTAATGATGACCATTAATCAGAGGCAATGAGACATCTAAAACATGCAGGACAGGGGGCCCTGAGGACCGGGGTTAAGAAACATGACTCAGAGGATTGTTTGTTCAGGTAGATTTGCTGCGCGTTCCCGTTAAGAAGGAGGAGGAGGTTTGGCACAGCCTCTCTGCCAAACCGACTCTACAACACGCTGGCAGCGCAGAGCCAGGGTAGCAAGACGGCTTTCACTGCATGCGTCAGTGTAAACACCCGGTTTCAGTGGTTCTGGGTAATGCTGGAATTTAAACTAAAATTGTTCCATTTAAATATTGACTGATCATTTAGCTGCCGCTCACTAATTAATAAAAGCAAGATATATTTCTCCCCCTCTATATTTTATTTTAACATCCGAGAAAGGGAAAGGGGAAAAAATAGATTGTAACCGCCAATTAAGAAACCCAGTTGCTGCCAAACAAGTGGCACGTCGACATCCTTGGAAGTCAGAATGTGTTTCAGAAGCCGGCGTGTTTTCGAAATGTCAAAATGCACGAAAAGTTGCCTTTTGAAAAAAAAAAAATCTCATTTGAAATCCTTGGACAGCCTTGGAGGCGCCTTGTTTGGTACTTTTGTATGAATGGCTTTATTGTGACCTCTGTCAGTGTTGTACAACTCTGATCCTGGTGTCTGGGCGGGTTAACGCTGGGATGTTCAATTCTTCTTCCCATTTACATGATGTGGATAAGAAGCTGATTAATGAGCCATGCCTAAGTCTAAATCGTTCTCTAGTCTTTGAAGCAATATCCTTTAAATTTACTCAAATAACCCCCTTCACTCCAGGAGTGTGTCTTCCTTTACTCCACTGACTGGAACTGATTTCAAGAAATGCTTTGAAAAATACTTCTTTTTTTCTTCTTTTTCTCTAACTATTATATATATTATATTACATGGTTCTTGTAGATAGCGGTTTCTACTTTAAGCTCAGCATGTTCCCCTATAGGCGTTTGAGGTTGCATCACTGTTGCATCACTCTTCTCTCCTTTTCTCTTCCATTATTATACTCTTAGTGCTGATACGAAGATATGAAATGGTTCTTAACATAAGACTTAGCCGGGTTGGTGTTGGAATATATCGGTCCGTGACGCTTCTGTATAGACCTCACTTTGATGATCCGAAATGCTGGGGAACTGCTGCAGATCAAAGGGATGTGAGGGCAGGAGGCGTCATGTTGATTCCTCATGATTGGACCAAGGACTGAGGTCCCGGTGTCCTCACAGAGCATGTTTTTGACCACAATGTTGATAATCCATGTGAGAAGTACGATGAAATATCTCTCTGTGCAAGCTCTCTGTCTGTCTAAGAAGAGATACTGTACATCCGTAGGGTCAAACATCAGCTTCACTGTGACATCATTATGTTCAGAGAATCTTTTCTTTTTTTTTTTTCATCTGGTCAGTATTCAACACCGTAACTCAGCGGGGCTGATAATGCCACCAAGATTAAATCTATAAGGAAGGCTGAATTACAACCGGCCCTCGTTCCTGCTGATAGTGTTGACTCAGAGGAAAAGAGGAAGTATGATATGTTTCCACTTTTTTTTCACTGTCCCATCTCCAATAACACCTTATTTACGATGAAATAAAATGCCGCCCTGAGTGGTATTGTCCTTGCATCAAAAAAAAAAAAGAAAAAGCACTTATGTGCTTTGATTCTATACGTGTTATTTATGGGTTGTGTTTAAAGACTTTATGACACACAAACGTTTCTTTCAGACTGTTGCCTACTTCTGCGTTTTTAGCCCGAAAACCACGAATTATCCTTATTAGTAGGGCTGGGCGATATGGACCAAAAGTCATATCTCGATATTTTCTAGCTGAATGGCGATACTCGATATATATCTCGATATTTTTTCTGTGCCATAATTGGGGTTTCCCCCAAAGCATTATAGCATAGCATCTCTGTTAGCATCTCTGTTAGCTTCATTTCTTAAAAAAACAGTTAGTTTTAATACAGAGCCTCGTGCCAAATGTCACACAGGTTCCTTTATTAACAGAGGTCTGCACAATATAAAAATGTATAAAACTAATGAAATAAAAATAAACTGCATATATAGAATAAAAATGCTTCTTGAATAAAATAAAACAATTAAATTAAAATACACTGTGCAATTAATACAATGTAGACAGTAACAGGCAGACTTTTCCACTGAGGTTGACAGTTGTGCAAATAACAAAACATTTGTGCAAATCTCAAATAAAACATTCAAGTCAATTTGTCACAAAATAAGCTATATCAAAATCAAAAAAAAAAAAAAAAAAAAAAAAAAAAATGTTTTAAATCGATATAAACGATATTGTCTCGTACCATATCGCGTTTGAAAATATATCGATATATATTAAAATCTCGATATATCGCCCAGCCCTACTTATTAGCATCACTTGCTCTGCCTTTCCTCGTCTTCTTCCTTGCCACCACTTTCCTGCCAGCACGCTCTTCCTCATCAGGATCAAAAGTACGCTGGCTGAGGCACAGACCTTTTTCTCATAGTAGTTGATATGAAAGGTAAAGTCTGAAGTCGGGCTGCGGGGGAAGCAGAGCATCGCCAACGGTTTCCCCCTAGCTGCACCCGAGAGCTGTCGGGCCGCCAGCTTCCCGCCCTGTTTGGTGCTGTGACAGAGCATTTGTAACACCTCCGCTCATGGCTCCCACAACTGTGTCATGTCAGATGAAATCAACTTTAAGAGAGCAGGAGGAAAAGAATAGGTTGTAAGGGGGAGGTAGCGGGGCGGCTGATGAAGATCTTTTTGCTGCTCGGTGAGGAGGATTCTGAGATCTTTACCGGGGCTGGAAACACAGGGATCGTACCAAAGTTTCATGATGTATTATTAGTGCCGTCAGTCACATGCAAAACGATCTCACCGTGGTGACCTTCGGTTTGTAGCTACAGAGATGGTTCAGAATGATAATATGATAAGTAGAAAGGACAGCTTAGGCGTGAAACAATGATCCTGGACCGGGAGCTTTGGAACTAAGAAATACCCTGGAGTTCATCAATAACATCCTGAATGACAAACAGCTGACCGCTGGGAAGTGAGTCGTGTCGTACAAGCCTTTGTGTGTAAAAGGAGCAATTATTCATGAGAATTGAGAGTTGAGACATCAGAGAATCCATGCCATCCCCCTCATTTTAACAGACGACGTTTTTTTCATATTTATTCAAACACAAGCTGTTTTTGCGGCCGGAACGTCAGAGAGGAGTCTCACCACCTCCAACCTCGTAATCCAACGCCGCCCTGCGAAGTTAACGCGGTGATAACGGCAGCCATAAACGGTTTATTAGCACTTCTGTCAGTTTGCGTCTCATTAAATCAGTTGCACACATATTACTGTCCCCGTTTAGTCAGTGAGCATGTTGCTGTGGTGTTTATTGTGTCATATACTGCGTAATGTGTTGTTATTACTTCTACTGAGTACATGTGGCTGGTTTGCAATTGAAATGCAGTCAACTTGGATGTGACATCATCCTGATCTCTGGTTTCCAACATCCGAGAAGGAACAATGGTTCCCACGGAGACAGCGTTAACCAGCTCTAACTACAGTAAGGATGGTTAAAGATTACAGGAGAATTTAAACAGCAGAGGTTGAGTCTTACATTAGGACTTTTTCTTCAGTTTCAAACTTGTTCAATGCTTTGAAGGGAAGATAGGGGAATGGTATCAATTAAACCCACTTTTCCAAATTTGTGGTGGCAGGCGTTAATGGTTAAAAACTGTCATGGAGTGGTGGATGTAGGACCCAAATGCAGGAGTCCAAGGAGGTAGGAGTTCCAAGAAATAGTGGTTTATTCATCCAAAAACAAACCAAAAGCACTGCTGAGGAGGATCTACAAAAAACACAGGAGCTTACCAAAAACCTGACAGAACACAAGGGGGGTAGAAACAGCACGGACCAGCAGGGAGCAAGGGAAAGACAAGACAACATATACACAGAAGGCTTGATTAGACACAGGTGCAGACAATCAGGGCAGATGGGTACAAGGGAAGTAAAGACAAAACTGAAACACAAGGACACGTGGTTTCAAAATAAAAACTGTGACAGAAACCATTCACCAAAATTGGGGAACTTACAACTTATTCCTACAGTACGTTGCTGCTTTTCTGCAAAGCGGCCACATGAGGTGACGGGAACACGGTCCCTAAACAAAAAAGTTAAAAGCTTTCTTCTTCTTACAATAACTACGTATTCTTAACGCCTTACCCTCGTCATTAAGAGTGGGATTGAATAGACGGGCATAAGGAGTTCAAGGAGTGTGCATGAGAAGAGAGGAGAAGAGACAACAGACAGTGGAGTGTGTGTGGGATGGGTCTAATGAAGTTCCAAGACCAGGGACTCCCATCATCCCTGCCCTTCCTTCCTGCAGGTTGTTGTGGTCAAGAAGGACCTCACACATGTCATCAGGTGGAGACATTATCGTCCATCCATCCATTTTCTATACCCGCTTTATCCTTTGCGGGGTCACGGGGATCTGCTGGAGCCTATGCCAGCTAATTTCAGGCGAGAGGCAGGTACACCCTGGACAGGTCGCCAGTCTAATTCAAATTGGCTTTATTGGCATGAATGGTAACCATTGTTGCCGAAAGCATACATATACATACAACAAACCACAATACAATTAATACATGAAATATTAAGACAATTACAATAAAAATTTAACATTAAATAACTAACACATGCATACAATATATATATATATATATATATATATATATATATATATATATATATATATATATATATATATATATATATAATATATATATACACAGAACTATTTAACATTAATAGGCAGGGCTATAAGGAGACTGTGTTGTCTGGTTGTGTTTCTCTCCATCTATGACATGCACTGATGTATTTAGCTGCTTCTAAAGCACTTTCCTTTTTTTCTCCAATTAAATGTTGGATTTTGTCCTGATCTGAGAGGGAATCAGAATCCTGGACTTGTTGTTTAATTTTAGGAAAGTTAGATCTAATGTCTTTGTATTGTTCACACTCTAACAGGAAGTGTTCTGTTTCCAGCTGTCTGTGTGGACAGAGCCGACACAGCCTGTCCTCTCTGGGCTGCCAGGTCCTGGTCCAGGTCCAGGTCCTGGTCCTGGTCCTGGTCCTGGTCCTGGTCCTGGTCCTGGTCCTGGTCCTGGTCCTGGTCCAGGTCCAGGTCCAGGTCCAGGTCCAGGTCCAGGTCCAGGTCCAGGTCCAGGTCCAGGTCCAGGAGTCCTCTCTGGGCTGCCAGGTCTGCCTGTGTCGACCCGTCTCTATTGCCAAGCTGTGATCACTGAGTCTGTACATGGTCAAAGTCTTTCTGAGTGTCTGATCAGTCACGCTGGTCAGATAGGTCGCCATTGTATATTGTCTTTTTAGAGCCAAATAGAATTGCAGTTTGCTTTGGGTTTTTGTGGTAGATGTCCAATAGTTAATGTAATTGTATTTTTCTTTAGCTATAATCTGGTTGGGCCGGATTGTGTGAGGGCTGTCCTGAGGCCTGCTGTTGGTAGAGGAGGTGAGGAGGTAGAGGAGGTAGAGGAGGTGCTGTTGGTAGAGGTGGTAGAGGAGGTGAAGCCTCAGGACCAGCTGGCTGAGGAGACTCTTCTTTAGCTTCTCCTCTTGGCTGTGGAGAGCTTTGCAGTGGTAGGAGTCGGGGTCGCTTGCTTTTAGGTGTTGGTAAAATTTGATGGCTCTTTTTTGTATCCTAATTAAAAGAGGAAATTGTCCCAGTTCTGCTCGGCATCCATTGTTGGGGGTGTTCCTATGGACTCTGAGAATGCTCTTACAAATTTCAGTGTGCAGCATTTCAATTGGGTGTTTGTCCCATTCTTCAATGTCTTGATTAATAAGAGGGCCCCACACCTCACTGCCATACAATATAACGGGTTCAATTACAGAGTGGAATATTTTTAGCCAGATTCTTACAGGTATATTTATGCATGTAGATTTTTTTATGGCGTAAAAAGCCCTTCTTCCTTTGTCTCTGAGGTCATTATTGGCCAGATTAAAATTCCCTGTGGAGCTTATTTTGAGTCCCAAATATGTGTAGTTGTGTGTGTGCTGGATGTCTGTAGAGTCCAGGAGAAACCTGTGTTGGTTCTTCTGACACTTTCGGTTCTGGAAGACCACGACTTTGGTCTTTTCCAGGTTAACAGTCAGGGCCCAGGTCTGACAGAACTTCTGCAGGTGATCCAGCTGCTTCTGCAGAGCTTCCTTAGATGGAGCAAGCAGTATTAGGTCATCTGCAAAAAGTAAGCACTTTACTTCTGTGTCAGACAGGGTGAGACCAGGGATATCCGACTCCTCCAGAGATCTGGCTATCACAGGGACACATAGATAAACAGACAACCAGACATACTCACACCTACGGGTAATTTAAAGTGATCATTTAACATAGCATGCATGTTTTTGGACTGTGGGAGGAAGCCGGAGAGACTCCCGCCGGGCCCGGGAGTCGAACCGGGAACATTCTCGCTTTGAGGCAACAGTGCTAACCACCAAGCTGCTGCCCTGGAGACATTATCAAGTAAAAGTAAACTTCATCTCTTCAAAAAAATGAGAAATGAAAAAATACTTATTGTCCACATTTCAAGCTTTTATACTAAATCCAGCGTAGCTGTTAGACGTTCACTCATTGGGGTTGGTAATGGGTGCATGTTTTTCAGAGGTCATTTATTTATCTTTTTCTGACTAATGCAGGAGGATAATTGATTTCACTTGTGACAGTCAATAAAGAATTTCAGAGGAAAACAGACAATGACCTCGGACGGCTCAGAAATAATTACCTTTTTTATTAATTTGTCAGATAAATCAGTGGAAGAAGTTATGGCGCCGGTACATAACGCTTCTTTTTTTACAGTCGGAGGTGCTGTGTCCCTGGAGTTGTGTTAAGCAATGCATCATGAGAGAACGAAAATACACGGCAGAAAGAGCCATTTTGGTTTCCCACCGTTTGTCAGGGACGTGAGCAGTGGCTCACCGATGTTCATGCCTCTCGCCATCAGCGGCTGTCATTGGGATCCATTTGATGATGCTCATTAAAGTCTGCCTTTTTGGTTTTATCAACTAATTGAGATATCAGCCGCAAACGCATACAGAGCCCCCGGTGCCTTGGTGTTATTGATCTCAACACGTTTTCAAAGTAACAACAAATGTGTCAGCCTGAAAGGAAACACCGTTTCCAACACGCTCCCAAACGAGCAAATCTTACCCCGGCTCTAAAGTGTAAATGAACGTCTTGCACGGATTCAGTTTCAGTTTCAGTTGTCTGAGTCTGATTAGTTTTACTTTAAAAAACAGTTAATATTATTGGTAAAAACAACAAATGGGTGATGCCGGTGATATTCCTGTGACAGCTGTCTTTAAGAGGAGAATGCCCCTAAATGTGGTACTTTTTAACATTTCTTTTTATTGTACTTCTTTGAGCTTTGAAATAGCACTGAGCTTTTCAAGCCGAGCTCCCTAAAATAAGCCATTTCGCTTTTATTCAAGTCCCTGTCAAGACAGACCTTTAAAGGAGACACATTGTGCCTTGAGTTTGAACAGCTGACACAATATCTTGAGGTCTAAGTGACACGTCTCCGACGCGCTTTGGTCAAAATAGCTCAGAGACACAATAACGACAGCTCCCCTTTCATTATGCTCCTGCTGCTCCGTTCAAAGCAGCTGGTTTTAGGGTGTGGAGTTACTGGACTCCACCCTTCTCTTAGACCCCGTTCACCCTGCAAGTTCGATCCATTATCTATACCCGCTTTATCCTTTGCAGGATCACGGGGGTCTGCTGGAGCCTATCCCAGCTCATTTCAGGTGAGAGGCAGGGGTTACACCCTGGACAGGTCACCAGTCCATCGCAGGGCCACTGCCCTGCAAGTTTTAATGCTCAATTCGGATATTTTCCTCAGATCTGATTTTTTTGTTTGGCTGTTCACATCACCTTTTTAAAATGTGGCCTATATCAGATCAGTGTGAACTGTTTGCGGTTTCGAACTGACCCGCATGCGCAAAAGAAACATAACAAAAATGCCAGACGCAGCGCTAAAGTTGGGGAGGTTATGGAGAAAGCTTTTATTTCAAAACTTTTGTGTAGTAGCAGCTCTAACATTAATTCACTTCTTTAAATTTAGCTTTAAGGCTCTTCACCTTCCCTTGGCACTGCAGCCACGTTCTCTTGTTTCCTCGTTCTCCCATTTCATTAGCTATTTTTTCAAAAACGGAGGGTTATGGTACAATCCTTCTAGTTTTGCCTGATTTGAAGTATCCTCCATATACTAATGAGCTCTAACACCTCACTGTCCCTCCACAGACTTGCTCCATCACTGTCCTCCCCTTTGTAGGCCTAGTCACATTTTTTGTTGTACTGTCCTGTTCCTACTCGCCGGTCCATAATTGTGACAAAAGTCAATGTAGATTGACGTAAAAGTCACATCAAATCCGCCTTGGTTGTTCACCTTGCGGCCTAATTGAAAAAAAATCAAACCTGGGTCTGATTTGAGTGTTCACACTACTCCTGAAGAAGTCTGACCTGGTCACTTGACCTCAATCAGATCTTGGCCACTTTTGCCTGCAGTCTGAACAAGTCCTTACAGCTTTGTCCAGCTCATTTCAGAGTAACAGCAGACGCAGCATGATGTGAACTTGGAGGTGGATGAACTGATGGGACTGCTCAGGACTGGATCGGTGATGTCACAGGGGACGCTGGAACTAAACTGCTCAGTGAAGGGTTTTTGTCCCCTCCCGAAGACGGCGGCCCGCCAAACCGCAGCCTGCACAAACACCTGCTGCTAATTTGCACAAGCAATTCCCTTTGAGAACCCGCTGATCCCTTTCAGCAAAAATATTACATTTATGAGGCACATTAAGCTGCTCTGGATGTATATTTCAGTGTCTTGTTAGTGTAAACAGTTTCTTCTCCCTCGTTTCCAAAAGGGATTTCATTCATTTAGCTGTTTTAGGCCCGTGTGTTGGCTACTTACGAAGCGTGAGCCGTGTGAGATCAACAGCCTCATCTGTAAACCGGGCTGCCGCCTGGAACCAGTCCTCCTGCCCTCCGCTGGTGCCACGCAAGACATTCTGCGTGCAGATACACGCAAACACGCACGCCGACACATTAGTCTGTATGATCTCATTAGTCTGAATCTCTTGCTTCAATTAATCACTAGCAGAGAACTTAATTCATCTATAATTTCAGCTGAGTGGAGTTGATTAGTGTAGCATTTCCCTCCGGCCCTGTTAAAGTTTTTGATTTGCTCTTCTGTATCTTCTTTTCTTTTCTTTTTTTTTTTTGCGAACCTTTTCACGCTCTGCAGTTGGTCTCTCATCTTTTCTAATGGCGTCTCATCAGGAGCTTAGTTGGCAGAGCACCCTTGACTCCCGCCGGAGCGTTGTGATTACAGTGGCAGCAGACGCTTGACGTTATTGTCGTGGAATCAAGTGGGTCCACTTGTGTGTCATTGTCGCCGGCTGCGCGCTACAGTCCTCCCTCTCGTTTTCCTTTCATAGTCTGCTGCCTTTTTTTTTAGCGTGTCAGGTGATGAAGGAGAAAGAGTGCGTATCAAGTGCGTCTCCTCGCGCGGGTGCGATGCTGCTTGTGGTGCTGTAATGACGTACGTGTAGGAATGAATTCTTTGGTGTTTGATTTGTTATCTACAATGACTCTTTTTATGGCTGCCTTTTTATTGCTGACAGTTCACAAATATCCTCCCTTGCTCTGAAATAAGACTTTGTCATGTTAACCCGGTAATAGTTCAGGTCCATTCTCGGCCGGGTTTGAGATGTTTCATTTCTGGAAATATACTGAATTGCTGTCCAGGCTTCTTTTTTTTCTGTCTGCATGCGTGTGTGTGTGTGTGTCCCTGCTTTTTCTTCAATATTCTGTGTGACGTGCCTTTAAAAAAAAAAAGAAAAGAGATTTGCGCGCCTTTGTGTGTGTGTTTGTGTGTGTGTGCACCCACTTTTCCTGTCAGTATGTTTGAGTGTCATGATCCTGCGAGCTGAGAGGGAGGAAAAGGCTCAAGCTCTTTTTCCCAGGAGTCATCTGCCAATCATTTTCTCAGATTCAGTGCTAAGAAAGAAAAGAAGCACACGAGGAGGGAAGGAGACAGAGCAAAAAAGGGGGAGAAAAAGAATAAAGTGTAAAAAGAGGCAAAGAAGAAAGCCTCCCTGCAGAATGCCTAAATAGACCTTCAGAGAGGTCCGGAACGGCACCCAGACGACGCTCTGCACCGTTAAATATCCACTCTGGGAATGCTGAGCTTTATCACACTATTGATTTTAATCATCCTTTTAAAAGTGCACACTTGTGGGATACAATAAGACGCTACGGTGAAGAAAACAGGAGCAAAAAAAAAAAACTGACTGTGAACGTGAAACATGACAGCCGATTGAATTTCTCTGACAGATGCCGGCCAGTGTCAGACCCGTTTGAGATAATTATCGGCTTCTAAATTTAAACGCCGCTCTGGCCAATGCTGACAGAGTCACAGAGGCGCTCGTTAACAGGGAGGGAGTCGTTGACGATCTCATGGCGGTCTGCAGAGCCACTAATGAGGGGCGAAGCTTGATGACAGGAGCTTGATGGAACAGGCTTCAATTGGATTGAACACAGATATGACGGGAAGAGCGCTCCGAGTGCAAATCATCTCGGTGACACCACGCTGCTCTCCTTAATTTTCAGCAGCAGCAGGTCAGACGTCAAGCCATTGTTCCTTTACATCGTCCGTCTTTGTATGGCCTGTACAGATTAGGGCTGGGCGATATGGACCAAAAGTCATATCTCGATATTTTCTAGCTGAATGGCGATACTCGATATATATCGATATTTTTTCTGTGCCATAATTGGGGTTTCCCCCAAAGCATTATAGCATAGCATCTCTGTTAGCTTCATTTTTTTTCTGAGGCAAACCCTTAAAAAAACAGTCAGTTTTAATACAAAGCCTCGTGCCAAATGTCACACAGGTACCTTTTATTAACAGAGGTCTGCACAATATCAAAATGTATAAAACAAATGAAATAAAAATAAACTGCCTGCATATATAGAATAAAAATGCTTCTTGAATAAAATAAAACAAATATCCCTTTCCTGCATAACAATTAAATTAAAATACACTGTGCAATTAATACAATGTAGACAGTAACAGGCAGACTTTTCCACTGAGGTTGACAGTTGTGCAAATAACAAAACATTGGTGGTTTTTATTTTTATTTTTATTTATTTATTTTTTTTTTAATATTTATTTAATTTGGTTCTCCCTTAATGTATGTTTTTTTTTTTGTTTTTTTTTTCCCTAGGGTAATTATGGAGAGGGTAGGAATGTGGGTATAATAGAAATCATGCATGTGAAAATGTGAATTGTGAAAATTATTGTGAAATAAAAAGATATTAAAAAAAAAAAACATTGGTGCAAATCTCAAATAAAACATTCAAGTCAATTTGTCACAAAATAAGCTATATCAAAATCATAAAAAAAAAAAAAAAAAATTGAAATCGATATAAACGATATTGTCTCGTACCATATCGCGTTTGAAAATATATCGATATATATTAAAATCTCGATATATCGCCCAGCCCTAGTACAGATCTAAAAATGCTGATTTGAACCACAGTGAGTATCTTTAAATCTAGACGCTTGGTAGCAGGAGTGGGTTGTCAGTGTCACACACTTGACCGGTCACGCCCACAGAAATCATTGCTCATGCCCTTTGTTATGGTTCAAATTATTCCTTTGTGATTTCGTAGCATGAGGAGGGAAAAGAAGAGCTCTAATTTGTAAGGTATGCCCATGTTACGGGAAGGTTGGAGTTTGTGTCCTTGGGGAGGAAACCGGGGCAGCTCACTGTGCCGAGGTTAAGATCTCAGCTTGGTCAAGGTGACAGTGATCCATGTCTCTCTGCAGGGCTTCTGGGAAGGATATATAGCACTATTATAGCATTAAAAATACTAGTGTATTGAGAGATGGCGAAAGGAACGACGCTGGCAGATGAAGTGACAGGGAGAGTTTGATGTAGCCTGTCTGAAGGGGAACTCAGCTCAGAGATAAGGGGGTAATCATGTCTTCAGGCTAGTCTTATATCCAGGTAATATTGTATCACCAAGGAAAAAAAAACCCAAAGTCTTCACTTTATCTGACAGGGCAGTTTGATTGAGAGATGTAGCTCCGCGGCAGCCAGCAGATCGATCGCGCCCTAGTGTATTCGCTCACTCTTGAAATGCCATCTTAATAAAAGATGAATGACACTTGACAACAGTGGAAAATAACGGTGATCCATTCCTGATTTGGTGTGCGCAGCAATGCAGGCATCTGAAATATAGCCGGTAATTGTGAGCACAAAGAGCCACTTCTGCCGTCTGGTTGCCTTGAGAGCTCAACAATTATCAGTGCATGACTGAGTTTATGTAACAAGCTCAGTGGATAATCCACGATTCCTAGGAAAGCAATGGTTCTGGCGTGGTTTTAACATTTAGGGAACGTGATTGTTCCATGATACTAGGGCTGTTCGGTTAATCGATTTTAAATCGTAATCGCGATTATGTTATTAGAACGATGTTAAAACGTGAAAATCGTAAAATCGATTTTATCGATTGATACCATATTAATGATTGATGGAAATACCTCTCAATACCTGCGACAAGTGCCCCATGGGAGAGGGTCTTTAGTGTAGGAGGGGGCGTTGGAACCATGGTGATATACTAACATGCCACCGGGCATCCCTCAAGCCAGATGCGGTAGACCGGCTCGTGTTCCTTGCAAAAAACTTTGCAACAAATGTGAACAGCAAATGTAATGACTGACATTACACACCTCTACCTCCTTCATGGGTTGCATTATTATTTAGCATGCAAAGACCCAGTTTAGTTTAATTAGAAAATGTCTTGTTTTATTTAATTGGAAATATAACTTACTGTATGTTTGCAAGTGCTGATTTGCTGATTTTGTTTTTCAGAGATAAAACTTTATATTTTATTATATTTTTTAAAACTTTTTTTCAACTTATTTTACAGAGTTTTGCACTTTATTCATTCATTTTTGGTTTAATAAGAGCAAAGTTTGCACTTAAAGCCCAATGGGGCAAATGTTCAATAAAAAAACAGCATATTTGAAATCATTTCTTTGCCTTTTGTCAATTCACAAAATAATCGTAATCGTAATCGAAAATCGGATTTTGAGAGAAAAAAATCGAGATTTTATTTTTGGGCAAAATCGAACAGCCCTACATGATACACAACTTAGTTCCTAAGTATAGTAGTGAACCATTTACGATTAAGCTGATCGTCTGTGTTAAAGGTGCCATCAAAAACCCTCTGGCTGTAGCTCGTGATGGGTGCACTCATCTTCAACTCACAAATATACCATCTAAGAGGGGGGACATCGTCCTGTCCTCCAAACCATATCACAGCGGAGCCGGCGCTGCCATATGAAAGATAATAGAATATAAAATTGTTTTTATATCCTCCCAATGTGCAGGAGCCACGTGCCAAAGGCTTTCAACTGCTATTGTTTTAAGGCTCATAAATCGACGGCAGTGATCGCAGTGAGGACATTTACACATCGCCACACCTCATAACCTCTCCTCGCTTGACTGGATGGCCCACACCGCGGTGCTTAAGGTGGTTGAATGATGCAGCTTTCTACCTCGGATCACTGTTTTTTCCTCCACGGGCGACACGGAAGCATGTTTGTTATGTCGGAGTCTTTCGGCTGTTGTTTTTTCACTTCTCATCAGGCTTCGCGACCGCTGAAGAGCATTTATACTCTGCACAAGTGTGCACTTGTGTGCAGCAAATGCCGTTCTTAATCTCACTTCATGGTACTTTCTCACTTTGTTATTGTCTGTGGCGTTGGTTTTTGTCATGCATTCAGAGCTGCTGGAAGGCACGTTTTGGTTGGTTTAGCAGAGCGTCTGTAAGTTAACTGGTGACTACCTACAACTACTGAGTATACAAGTACAGTTACAAACTCAAGTTTATGTACAGTTCAGAAAAAAAAGCTTTGTTTTTTCCCCCCATGAGAGACCCTTTCTGTCTTTGATGTCACTTAGGATGTTCAAATACATGTGGTTCATCTCTGCCGGCAGTTTGTAAATGCCTGAAGGTCTACCCTTCATTCGTTCAAACAATAATACGAAAGGATGAGCAGCGTGAGAACATACAGCCACTCAGGAACCACATGGCTTTTGTGTCCTACATATGTTGGTGTAAAATGTGCAAATGAACCCCAGATGGATAACAAGAGAGCTAGAAAACTTGCTGACTGAAACAGGGAATAGAGTCTTACTATCCACAGTAAACTGCTCTCTGTGCTTACGTGTGCTTTAAGCCCCTCACAAAAGAAGGAAAAAAGGACGACAGTTTGGTTTACATTTGCACATGGGGATGAAGATGTTAATTCTGGGGCACATGCCCTGCGAGCTGATGAGGCTAATAGTGAATTGCTTGGTCAGAATGATCATTATTATGTTTGGAAGAAAAAAAGGGGAAGCTTGCAGACCTCAAAACACAATCCCAACTGGGAAGCACAGTGGCGGCAGCATCATCATGCGGGACGCTTTTGCCGCTGCAAAATGAAGGTATGGGAGAGGCCATAACGAAGCCGCTGTCCTCAGTCTTTAAGAAAGGCACTGAGAACCCACGTTCAAGCAGGAGTTTCTACCAGATACTGACTAATATATCTGGAGTAAACTTAAAATGTAAAAAAAAAAAAAACACACAAAAAAATGAATGAATGAAATGAATATGAATCTTTAGCCTATTAGTTAGTTAGTTACTTAGTTAGTTAGTTAGTTAGTTTTATTTTGGCCCATTAGTCAATCAAAACATGCATCACAGTAAAACTGGATATATAAATAAATGAACCAAAAAAGGTGTAGACTGAGGCCGTAGCTTATATGATGCCTACCTTTTTTTTTACAATACATCACATCACAACAAATCAAAATAAAAAGTATTACAGAGATCAATTACAACAAGAGCATGTGATAAAGAGGATTTACAGGAGAAGCTGCTCTTGGTCATAGTTTATATTTATCAATTGCCCTAAGTTTAAACATTTTTTTGAATTTGCGGATAGAACTACACATTTTTAGCTCATCACAGAGACTATTCCATAAGTTTACCCCTTTAACAGAAACACATCTACTTCTAAAGTTTGTCCTTACCTTTATTTTTTTAAACATACAAGTTCCCCTGAGTTCATACCGACTTTCTCTGGGTGAAAAATATTTCCTGAATGCAGTAAGGAAGTAGGTTGTTGTGTGCCTTATACATTATAAGAGAAGTCCTTAGCTCAACTAGATCTACACATTTTAAGGTATTTAGTTTAATGAAGAGTGAGTTCATTGGGTTGCAGTATTTTGAATTATTTACAATTCTTATGGCTCTCTTTTGTAATTTAATTATTGGATCAATGTTTGTTATGTAAGTATTTCCCCATACCTCCACACAGTAAATAATGTATGGAACAATGAGTGAACAGTACAGTATTAAAATAAGCATCATGTTTAAATAACTGCTCTATGAAAATCTCTGAATAAGCTACTTGCTAAAAACATTGGCCATCTTGCACCCTAACTAACAAGAGAACCCACGTGGTTTCCTTTTTCCAAGCTTGTTGCTCGGGCTGGCCAGCCTGACGAGCCCCAACCGTTTGCAGATGCGATTGTAATCCTTGTCAAGGTTTGGCCGGGGCGCGTATTGCCATTGTAATCTGTCAAAACCGGGGAGCGGTATTAGTTCAGCATCCAGGTTAAGCTCCTTTTACTGTCTGCAAAACCCGTCACCATAGGGAAGGGGAGTGGGGGCCCTGGGTGGGGGGAAGGGGGGTTTTAAATTGAGAAGGCATTGCCTCAATCAAGCCCCTGGATCAGGGTGAAGAAATCTATTGTGGACCGCGGGGTCTCATTAATGCTGCAGGGATAGCTTTAACCCCAAACCTTCCCGGAGCCGCTCACAGACTCACACACACACCTCTCTGAGGTAAGAAAGCTAGAAACATGAGGGGAAATTAAGGAAAAAGGGTTATATAATGCATTTCTGAGGAGAGGATTTATACACAGCTGATGCTGTTTAACAGTCAGGTTCTGACGGAGGTTCAGGTATGACGAGAGCTCTGCAGGAGCCGCGTGTGCTGGTTTTTACTCACCTGTAAGTTCAGACTGCCGTCATATCAGCGAGGGAATGATGATACATGAAGGCTCGCCTTGTGAGGGACACCTGACGCCTCCACGAATAATGATGCATCTATTTCAGTAAGTCGCCAACTACAAGTGCTTCTGGACACGACATGCACGTACGGCAGGAAAAATGATGAATCTGATCAGAAATCAGTTGCGATGGCATCCCATAGCGTGTCTTTAATTGCAAGATATTATGCTATAGTATGCTATAAATTAATTTTTCACACCAGCTAAAGACGAAAAGCAAGGACGGATCGTGGATGCATGAATCAGAAACTACTACTTTAGCCAGAGTCGAGGCCGTAAAGATTTTGGTGCAGAACAAGTCCCCGTTGGTTAAAACCCTGAAATACAGCATTGGCCTTGTAGGAGGATTCACTGTTGTTTGAAATAAATGGAGTAGTTAAAAAGTAATAAGTGTTTACTGCTTAAATCCCTGTGTGTTTATGTGTTTAACTCCTGTGATGGATCCGCATCTGTTAGCGGTGTTCTCACGATGCTGAAGTCTGTGTGAGTTTTGCTTGGGTGTCGGTCCGCTCTCTGCCGCGTGTGTGTCTCAACTCGAGCCGTGCTTTTACGTGATCGTGATGATAATGTGTCACAGTAACCAGTCCAGTTACCCACTTTTCATACCGTCTTTGGAGAACAACTTGCTTTGTTTCACTCAAGAACAAATGCTGTAAAGGAATTTTATTGTGGTACCTGTGGGCTTGTGGTATTTGCGAAAGTTCAACATTTTTCACATTATTCTATCCAGGGTGATTCATTTCTGCGCCACCAGAGGAAACATTTCGCTTGTGAGAGTTGTGATGTATTGTGCTAAATAATTCTTCTTTGTGTGTGATTAACAAAAACATTTCTTGTATATTTGCGTTTATAGAGATCTTGAAAGTCATCCAAATTGTTGTAGAGATAGTAAATACGCAGTAAATTGTTTGGAATAGCTTTAAAGTTGAAAGATTGTTTCTTCTCATTTATTTACAGAAAAAAGTGTCCATATTCTACTCCTTAAAGTTTGTCTGCTTTGTTCAATTAATAAACACTTACATGAATTAGTAACGCTCGAAAAAGGCACGGTATTGATTTTATGCACTTTCATTCTCTGTAAGGTGATGTCAGTGAGCTTGAAATCCAGCATTTTAAAGAACGGTGGATTAAAAGAAATCAGTTCAAGTTATTTAAAAAAAAATGTCTCTCATCATGTCAGTGACATATTGCAAGGCTTAAGAAGTTCCCTCTAAAATATCACTATCTTTTCTCTTTTCCACTGATCACATGTGTACAAAATAAAGAGCGAAAAGTAAATGAAAACAGGCTCAGGTAGAAACGATAAACTGTGGATCCAATTTGCTATCTGGGTTCCACCTCCAAGACATCTGTCACACAAACGGAGCGGTTTGATTGGTGTGAGCCTATCTATCTAGATGCCCTGCTTGTCTGCAGTTGGTAGATTTATATTCCCACTAGTCCTATCCTCCATCAGTGGGCACAGTGCGGCTGAGCCAAGGCTGTCAGGCACCACGGCCATATCTTATTTTAAAAGTAGACACGGTCAAAACGCCAGCAACTCATCTGCTCTTCTCTTCCTTTTCATATGTATCCTCATATCTACTCACCCCCCCGGCGGCTTCTGTATCAGACAGATGCATTAACCGGTGAGGAGCATGCCTTAGCGAATAAAGGTTTAAGGTGATGCCCCTCTGAAACTTATCTTTTCTTCTTTCAGGATTACCACACTCATGTTGATAAATGCTTGGGAGATTTTATGAAATGCGCAGTATTTATTTAAATATTTTACAGTAAAAAAAAAAAAGTTAGCTTCCTCACTTAAAGGCGCATGAGGCTCCTTTTAAGAAATGAGACTCTATAGCGCCACCATTCGCCACAACGGCTGTCGGGGGTACTGCAGCCAGTGGCGGCCTTTGGCATCAGGGGGCCCGTTTCAATATTTAATATGGGGCCCTATTTATTACTATATTTGCCAGCTATGTGACCTGCGTCCGTGACGCATTATAAGCTGAAAGAACACAGTAAACGCATCCATGCGTGACGCATGGATGCGTTTACTGCGTTGGTGTTATTAGAGTGGGCGGCAGCCGCTGCTGTAGTCGGTGCAGATGCTGGACCAAAGAAAGAGGTCACTTTCGGAAGACTACTGTTACCTTTCTTAATTTCCAGTCCTATCTCCGAACCGTAGTTGGGAGAGCTGGTATTTAAATACGGTTTCTGGCTCGTTGCTGTTAACCGGCGGTTGTCTAGGAGTCCGGGGAAAGTGAAGGAAAAAAGGACTGAGGAAAAATACTGTCCATGCAACGTTGCACATTTATTACAAACTTGTAAAAAGCAAACAAAACACGTGAGGACCGACAACTGAAAGCTAACGGAGGACACACTGAAAAGTAACTGAACACGTGTACCGGTCTTCCACACGCGCACACCTGCATCTCCCTCTCTCTCCTCCGCTGCACCCACTACGTCTCACACACACACACCCGAACACAGACACCGCCTTAAAGGGGACCGGGCTGGCCGGTAACATTACTCACAGCTTTCTTTTTTATATCTGCTAATTTTTGCTTTTCAGCACCACTCCGGTATGTTCGTTTAATTTTTCTTGGATGTTAGCTGGTTAGTTTAATGGTGGGTAGTTATGGAGCCAAATCAGGGCCAAAAGTTTTGCTAATTTGAAAATAAAATTTGAACCTGAAATTTTTTTTTTACAGTTTCAGTTTTATTTTTTTCAGTATCAGATCTTTTTTTCAGTTTCAAATCTTTTTATTTCAGTTTCAAATCTTTTTTTCAGTTACAAATCTTTTTTTTTCAGTTTCACGTCTTTTTTTTCAGTTTCACATCTTTTTTTTTCAGTTTCACTTCTTTTTTTTTCAGTTACAAATTTTTTTTTTCAGGTTCAGACTTTTGGCCCGGATCTGGCGTGGGGGGCGTGGCATCAACTGAGAGGGGCGTGGCATCATGAGTGACAGCAGAACAGAGAAGGCGGGGGACGTTCTTCAGTCATGTTGCCTTCAGGAATCGTAGGTTGCAGAAGTTATCAGTAGAAGTATGATTCAACACTGTATATACACCATATTCACGTGATTGGCAGTGGAAAAAACTGATATTAGTGACACATTTCTGTTTGAAAGGCTGTTTTAGACTGTACTTGGCACCAATCGCAGTATAAAAGCAATAAACTATGCCAGACTGTACAGTTCAACAGCCACACTTTAAAGTTTGACATTTCCCACTTCCACATACTACCAAGTACGGTCTAAAACAGCTTTTTAAACAGAAATGTGTCACTAATATCAGTTTTTTCCACTGCCAATCACGTGAATATAGTGTATATACAGTGTTGAATCATACTTCTACTGATAACTTCTGCAACCTACGATTCCTGAAGGCAACATGACTGAAGAACGTCCCCCGCCTTCTCTGTTCTGCTGTCACTCATGATGCCACGCCCCTCTCAGTTGATGCCACGCCCCCCACGCCAGATCCGGGCCAAAAGTCTGAACCTGAAAAAAAAATTTGTAACTGAAAAAAAAAGAAGTGAAACTGAAAAAAAAAGATGTGAAACTGAAAAAAAAAGATTTGTAACTGAAAAAAAGATTTGAAACTGAAATAAAAAGATTTGAAACTGAAAAAAAGATCTGATACTGAAAAAAATAAAACTGAAAATGTAAAAAAAAATTTTCAGGTTCAAATTTTATTTTCAAATTAGCAAAACTTTTGGCCCTGATTTGGCTCCATAGGTAGTGATTTATTATTGTGTCTTCCTTGCGCATTTATTTTTTTGTCAGTCAGTTGGGGGCCCCCTGGTGGCCGGGGCCCGTTTCAACTGAAACGGTTGAAACATAGGTAAGGCCGCCTATGACTGCAGCCAACAGTGAAGCCGGCACGGGAGAACGGGGAGAACGCGCATGCAGCGTCATGTGACGTCACATCCCCAGCCCAGCGCGGGAAATTCAGCCCCACAATTGCAGCACATTTTGCAGCACACAGCCTGTTCAAGGCAACGGAGAGATACACTAGAGGGCTCATTCTTTTGGGTTTGGAACGCTTCATCTGACATTATTACTAGAAAACTTAAAATGTATACTAATTTTTTTCATAAATCCTGCCTCAATCCTGCCTCATGCTCCTTTAAGTCTTGCTTCTTTCGGTGAAAACCGCTCGAACGCAGGGGTGCACGACATTTTTTCATGGACCTTATGAATACAGTTAAACCCACGCTATGTACCAACACCACTTCTGACCACATGGAGGCAGCACATGACAAGTTAATGTCTTACCGTCAGCTCATTGCGAAACACACAAAGTGCACTTTTATTGGGCTAAAGTGATATTACAAGATGTGCTGGTCATCAGCACCGTATCGTCAGTCGCTCACAGCAGATCAAGCCGCGCCCCCGTGTGGTCAGAAGGGGTATTGCTCTGTAAAGTGGCTTGAAAGTAGTAAAAAAGGGACATGATGAAAAATGTAATTCAAACCTAAGCACAGCTTTCCAGCCGCCTTTATAACCCTGTCTTTCAAAAATTGATAATTAGACAAAGTTTTACTGTATTTAATGAGCTTTTAAAGGACCATGAGGCTACTTTAAGAAATGAGACTCATTAGCGCTACGACGACCGTCGGGGTTCCTGCAGCCAACAGCGAAGCCGGCACGGGAGCGCCGTTCAAATCAAGCTCTAAATATGACTTACAATGTTATCTTACCTGGTCAGTAGGAAATGAGCCATGTCAGCATCTGTTTTCAGTCCCAATTGAAGTTGAAGCTGCCTCAATGACTCAAACGCGTATCCATTTACTCGTGTGCCGCCGAGAACGCGCATGCAGCGTCATGTGACGTCACATCTGCAGGACAGCGCGGGAAATTCCGGTCCGGAATTGCAGCACATTTTGCCGCACACAGCCTGTTCAAGGCAACGGAGAGATACACTAGAGGGCTCATTCTTTTTGGTTTGGAACGCTTCATCTGACATTATTACTAGAAAACTTAAAACGTATACAAATTTTGTGAAAGAATAGCTGCTTTAAGTTATTTCTATTATTTTATTTGTATGTATGAAGTATTAATTTCTGTACGGATATAAAATGTTTTCTGCATTCAACTTAAGTTTGAGGATGTTTTTATGACTTTTTCTTCTTTCCACACGATTGACTATTTTATATTATAGTTATTATATTTAAAAACATCTGGAGGGGCTGGATTAAGATGATCCACTCACCTGTATGTCACTGTTGTGTCATCTAACATGTCTAAAAGTCTGTGTTTACAAAGCAGGAGAAAAAAAATCATTCCTCGTGAGCTCAACACCCCATTTAGTACTGTATTGACTGCAGCATATGAGATTAATTCAGTTCATCTTTCAGCATGCTGCAGTGCTGCTTATTTTTATTCCTCTAGTTGCCTTGTCCAATTGTCCTCAGCTATTCGACAACAACGTGGGAGGAATTAGAGCAGCTTTTTGATGGTTTGTGACATACTTGCTGGTACATGAACACCCACCTGCAAACACGCACACAGTCTTTGACTCTATCTCGCTGCATCACAAAGCTAATAATCGGATTAAGCCTCTGTGTGTTGGGCGGGTCGGTGGCATCTCTATTAGCGCTGATTTGGCGTGACCTATCTGCTCCGGCAACCACGGCACTGGCTTTGCAACGCAGTGGCGCCCACCCATCCTACCCATCCAGACCACTTATCATCACCCCAGGATTAACAGACACGTCTTTAGTCATTACGGAAATGCTACTGTTGTCGAGCCGAGTACTGTCAATTGTTTTAATGTGTGCCAAACTATTAATTCGCTAGTGGAAGCCTCATCGGTGCCCGACAGTAAAACACAGAAATCTGCCATTGATTTTCACGAGGCCGTATACTCAGCGTTTTATCTCCTTTCCCTTTCTCTGGTAGACTGGTGAAGTTATTGATCTTCATAAAGGCAGTATTTTGTCGTTAAGCGGGAAGCGGAGGAGACACTAATGAAAGGTTTTAACCTGGGTGTTGGGGAGATCACCGGACCAGGGGCCGGGGCTGCCAGGTGCTACACGCAGCAGATTTTCAGCTGCTCCGCCTCAGGGATCGATAGGGATACATCTTTGTCTGATTACAGAGATACGGTGGCGAGGCCGGCGGTTCTTGTGTGTACATTTGTGCATGTCTTCTCTGAATCCTTCACAATCATAGCTGAAAAATGGATTTACTTTAATTAGGCAAAAAGGAGTAAATAACTCTGTTTACCTTTATTTTTCGGCTTGAACAGCACCAGCTGGACTTTTGGGATAAGAATATTTGAAAGTGTGTATCGACTCACACAGCCACATCACGTACTGGTGAGGAGGTACAAGCAGTTATCTTTTGGGCTGAACTGAAAACTATTTTATGGGCTGTAGAGAAGATCCCAGTGAATATTCAGAGCGATGACATGTGGAGGTTTGATATTACATCGATTTAAAATGGTTGACTATGACATTTACATGTCATATGAGCAGCTATGTCCATTAAAATGACTGTATTTACACCAAATACAATAAAAAACATCACAGCACATCCCTCTTGTGGTGCAGCACTTGGACTGCTAAAACATTTAGTAACAGCTTTTGCCAGTGGCGTTGGCCCCAGCTGAAATCTGATTGGCTGCCTCAAGAATCCCTGTCCTGTCACACGTCTGTCCTTTGTCCAAGATGGGTATTGGATTATAGGTGGATGCAATTCCACACCCATACAGGTAGTAGCACTAATGCACTTGATGTGAATGTTTAGTGTCAATAAAACTTACTTCAGAAGAAGGTTTGAATTAAACAGCAGCAGAAAGAGAAGTGGAGATGAGCCTGCTTTTGAGTAGCATCATACAGACAACATTATTCATAGCATTTAATGTGTTATGGAGGTTTTGGTTAGTCACAAAAGCTTCTATAGGATGCCCTTATTGTGTGAATAAATATTTACTCAGCTCAAGTCTTAAAAATGTAAAATTAATAAGCAAGAGCTTCAGATTCATTAACATTAATTGAAGTTCTATTTATAGTCCACTTTCATACATTTGTACATCCGTGCGTTCCAAACGTTGTTTCCGTCACTCTCCATACTTCTGTACTGTATGTCGTTAGCGTTGGTGTGGTTGTTTAGCAGCACATACACCAGGGGGTAGGGATGAGTCAATCAGTTCTTAACAAACAGCGACTGTTTGGTGTTAATCTAAGGAAAAAACCTTTCTATAAATAAATAATAGATGATTTAGATGAAAAGATGATTTGGCTGTGGAGGCTGTTGGAGGACAGTGAACTTATTCATGTTCAGCGTTATTTGCGCTACGTCGGAGGAAACAAAAACACCAGTGTGAACAGTGGTACAGTATGACACCCCTGAATCAAAGTCATGCATGTTGAATTCTTTCATTTGATTTTACCAAAATTGTTAGTGAAACCTCTCAATATTTTCAGACGTCTGCCTCGTATTTGGTTAACAATTGAGTCACTACGCTCAATACTGCCCCCATGACCTCCAGTGATATTGCTCCGTTTTATTCGTAACATTAAACATCAAGGCAGAAAACACGGACAATACAAAAGCAGGATACAGACAGAAGGCTCTGTCCGTTTGTGAATCCATTTGAAAAGGACAGTATAAATGGACCTACTTGTGTTTTGGCATAAACATCAGCAAATTTGCTGTCAGCGGTTACTCTCATGCTGTGTGTTGTGCTGTGTGAAAATAAATGTGAAACTGTATAACCTTTTTTAAATGACATATAAAGTGAATTAACAAGGCGTGATTTGTAAAATGTGTAGACACTTAACGATTAAGTGAATTGTGTGCAAGAAAGTTGGATAAATAGTCAGGCTTTCTGTGAGAAATGTGGCCCCCTTTATGGCTCCTTATTTCCTAAAAATCCTATATCCGCCACTGGCAGAGCCGTCTGGGAGATTTGCGAGGCCCTGTGCGAAATGGCTGGGGGGGGCCCTCGTCCCCGAAAGTTTTGCGAAATTTTGGGGTTTTTCGGATCGGGTGTCTATATACCTTCCCCTGCTTCATCATCATCTGGGCTTGCCTGGAACGCGGGGCCCCACGGCTGCTTGAGACCCGGTCGGATCGGTGATTTTTGTAACAAATTTATCAAACGAGCCTTTCAGAGAGGCATTAAA
Organism: Cololabis saira; assembly: GCF_033807715.1. Taxonomy (NCBI): domain Eukaryota; kingdom Metazoa; phylum Chordata; class Actinopteri; order Beloniformes; family Belonidae; genus Cololabis; species Cololabis saira. The sequence goes on from NC_084608.1 coordinate 10,393,786, forward strand.
CTCTTCCATTTTCTTTAGTTTTTTTTTCTTTTTTCATCCCCTGATGGAAATTTCCTGAATCTGTCTCGTTCTCTCGACATTGTGTGACAGTTTGTTCCAACTTCACCGTCTGGATCAGAGCAGCTTGGTCTGACGCAGTTGTATTGAACAACAGACATGCGCATCATTGCACATATATTTATTGATATGCACAGACTAGTACACACTTAGGTCTGTAATGGAACGTGACTGTTGATATTTATAAGGGAAAAAAGGAAAAAAAACGGAAAAAAAAAATTGGAAAAAAATAAATAAATAAAAAAACGGCCCATAGCGCGAGGCCCTTTGCGCGCGAGGCCCTTTGCGCGCGAGGCCCCGTGCGGTCGCATGGTTCGCACACCCCTTGCGGCGGCCCTGGCCACTGGTCTCCAGCAACTGTTTCAATGGCAGCAGCAAATACTCTAACTAAGTGTGCTAAGAGCTACACAATTGTTTAAACAATCACAACTACATGCTAAATAGCTAATTTAAGCATATATAACTGGTTAATCCAGAGAAGCTGAATATTCTGTAATGATGCTCGCCACCAAAGTTTATGCCACAACATTCATCTTCTCCATTCTTTGTAGAGTATTAGTTTACTTAGTTTATCAAACAGCAGAGATGTACTTCTCCTTGACTTGTAAACATTCAATATTTAGCTTTCTTTTCACCCTCAAGACGTCTTGTATGTATGACTCGTCGTGTAGATGAATCATTTACAAATACAGTGCGCACAATATGCCCTTATGACCTCAACCTCCATCGTTTTCAGAAATGCACGCACGCCGTTGTCAGTTTTGATTTGGATATGTACACTTTAGCTGTAGAGGAGATGCATTTAATGTCCTTTCATTCAGCAGAATCAGTGCTGGTGAAAAACCTCAACTCAGTGGCCTGATAAATAGACTGGGAGTCTGGGTAGGGCGATGAGTAAGATAGGATGTATTTTTCTGTTAGTGGCAGAAAAACACATTTTACCTAAAACCTTACCCATGCCTCTGCACTTTGTTAGGTTTTGAATGGATGAAATTCATTCTTTTACTTGACTATCTTTAAAGAATAATTACAAAAGAGAAGTCTGGCTGTACAACGGAGAAGGATGATTGGTCGGTGCACAATAACTGTAAACATTGGTTCAAGGCAAAGAATGTGTTGGGTTCATAGTGACGTTTTGTCAGATTTGAGACATTTTAGAAGTTAATTTCAAAAAACAGCACTTGATTTAAAACCCATTCTTTGTATAATCCACAAGACCACGGACCTAACCGTGTACAGCAGTGGTTCCCAACCTTTTTTCCTTGTTTCCCCCCCTACTTGTGTCTAAGACCAGCCAGGCCCCCCGACCCGTACGTACTAGCACCAAAATAATCTTTAATTGAAAAAATGAACTTTAATTATGTTTTTGTTTACTCTGTATACATATGACTTTGTTTTTCTCCAATGTCACCAATGTATAAAATACGCACAAAAGGACATAAAAGGACATAAAAATATTTCTGAAAAATGTCTCTTTTAATATGAGATCAACATTTTTAACATTTTTCCTTTAACAACCTGTCGGAGTAGATTAAATGTTGAGTAATGATATAATAATAAAGAATGAAATCATTTCCTGTGTTTGTCACCAGTGTATAAAAAACAAAAAATATTCAAGACATTTATAAATTATTCCTAACAATGTCTTATGAATGACTCATTCGCAAATATAATTTTTACAACTGCATAATTTCAAAGCAGACAAAGTTTCACGCCCCCCCCAGAGATCTCTGGCGCCCCCCCAGGGGGGGCCCGGACCCCAGGTTGGGAACCACTGGTCTACAAGACGGTGTCCCTCAGTGACTGCCCAACAGCAACAACAAAGATGACCGTTGAGCATGCTTATCGTCTTTTTTAGACAGTGCCCATAACCTCTAAGTACACATAACTGGTACTGTCACTGCGAGTGATCACACGTCTGTCCACGTATTTTAGGGGGGACCAGATGCTACAGTTAATGGCACACCTAACCTCACTCCACAAGCTGGTGTACTCTAGGGATGGGCGGTATGGACTAATTAAATAATTTCTGGCATTTATCTTGATAATGATAAAAATGACGATAAAAAAAATACCAATTCAACTCGACCTTTTTAACTATATCTTTCTTTCTTTCTTTCTTTCTTTCTTTCTTTCTTTCTTTCTTTCTTTCTTTCTTTCTTTCTTTCTTTCTTTCTTTCTTTCTTTCTTTCTTTCTTTCTTTCTTTCTTTCTTTCTTTCTTTCTTTCTTTCTTTCTTTCAGGCTCATATCTATTTTTCTTTCTTTCGTTCTTTCTTTCAGGCTCATCTTTCTTTCTGTCTTTCTTTCTGTCTTTCTTTCTTTCTTTCTTTCTTTTTTTCTTTCTTTCTTTCAGGCTTCTTTCGTTCTTTCTTTCTTTCTTTCAGGCTCATATCGTTCTTTCTATCAGGCTCATTTCTTTCTTTCTTTTTTTCTTTCTTTCAGGCTCATTTCTTTCTTTCTTTCTTTCTTTCTTTCTTTCTTTCTTTCTTTCTTTCTTTCTTTCTTTCTTTCTTTCTTTCTTTCTTTCAGGCAAATCTTTCTTTCTTTCTTTCTTTCTTTCTTTCAGGCTCATCTTTCTTTCTTTCTTTCTTTCTTTCTTTCTTTCTTTCTTTCTTTCTTTCTTTCTTTCTTTCTTTCTTTCTTTCTTTCTTTCTTTCAGGCTCATCTTTCTTTCTTTCTTTCTTTCTTTCTTTCTTTCTTTCGTTCTTTCTTTCAGGCTCATATCTATTTTTCTTTCTTTCTTTCTTTCTGTCTTTCTTTCTTTCTTTCTTTCTTTCTTTCTTTCTTTCTTTCTTTCTTTCTTTCTTTCTTTCTGTCTTTCTTTCTTTCTTTCTTTCTTTCTTTCTTTCTGTCTTTCTTTCTGTCTTTCTTTCTTTCTTTCTTTCTGTCTTTCTTTCTTTCTTTCTTTCTTTCTTTCTTTCTGTCTTTCTTTCTGTCTTTCTTTCTTTCTTTCTTTCTTTCTTTCGTTCTTTCTTTCAGGCTCATATCTATTTTTCTTTCTTTCTTTCTTTCTTTCTTTCTTTCTTTCTTTCTTTCTTTCTTTCTTTCTTTCTTTCTTTCTTTCTTTCTTTCTTTCTTTCTTTCTTTCTTTCTTTCTTTCGTTCTTTCTTTCAGGCTCATCTTTCTTTCTGTCTTTCTTTCTGTCTTTCTTTCTTTCTTTCTTTCTTTTTTTCTTTCTTTCTTTCAGGCTTCTTTCGTTCTTTCTTTCTTTCTTTCAGGCTCATATCGTTCTTTCTATCAGGCTCATTTCTTTCTTTCTTTTTTTCTTTCTTTCAGGCTCATCTTTCTTTCTTTCTTTCTTTCTTTCGTTCTTTCTTTCAGGCTCATCTTTCTTTCTGTCTTTCTTTCTTTCTTTCTTTCTTTCTTTCTTTCTTTCTTTCTTTCTTTCTTTCTTTCTTTTTTCTTTTTTTCTTTCTTTCAGGCTTCTTTCGTTCTTTCTTTCTTTCTTTCAGGCTCATATCGTTCTTTCTATCAGGCTCATTTCTTTCTTTCTTTCTTTCTTTCTTTCTTTCTTTCTTTCTTTCTTTCTTTCTTTCTTTCTTTCTTTCAGGCTCATCTTTCTTTCTTTCTTTCTTTCTTTCTTTCTTTCTTTCTTTCTTTCTTTCTTTCTTTCTTTCTTTCTTTCTTTCAGGCTCATCTTTCTTTCTTTCTTTCTTTCTTTCTTTCTGTCTCATTTCCTTCCTTCCTTCCTTCCTTCCTTCCTTCCTTCCTTCCTTCCTTCCTTCCTTCCTTCCTTCCTGTACGTTGTGCGTGGATTTAACGCAGAACCATAAATCAGCTTTACACAAAAACGTCATCAACAGGAATTTATTGTTTTTACCGCGAGATGACAAATTCTTACCGTGGGGAATTTCTTTGACGGTTTATCGTGAACGGTAAAATATCACCCATTCCTAGTGTACTCACACCCAAGTGGAATTTTCCACTGCTCAGCTTCCTCCGTCTCCTTCCCATCACTGCTGTCCAGTGCAGACAGAAGCCTGTAGGGGACAATCCACAAAGGATATTAACGGGGGCCCTCCAAAAGTCAGGAGGCCTGACAGAACCCTGTTTCACTGTCACCTTGCCTTGGAGGACGAGGGAAAGAGTCGTAAAGCTTATTAGCTGAATGGAGCTGTTATCCCCACAACTTACTCGCTGCTTCGTTAGGCGGTCTTACACCAGAGTTTTGCTTCTCTCAGTGTTTCTTTCTCGCACAGACACATGCACACACAGGGTGACGTCTCCCACCTAATCAAGTAGTGGATTATGTTGTCCTGATAAATTGGAGCTTGTAGCACTTGAAAGGTCCTCTTGGAGGAGTGCCTCCTCCCTCTGACAGCGAGATCGAGACCCCCGGGGAGCAAGGAGAGAGAACATTGCCTTGTAATGATTTGTGGTAAATTGGACAAATGTTTTGAGAAAGCCCTCCTCCAAGCAAGTTGTTTGATGAATTTAAGCTTCTGGAGAAACTCTGAAAAGCATGAGGGAAAGTCACACCTGGGTCAGGGTCTATTTATCTGAATGAAGGTGGTAAAAATTATTTAATAAAATAGTGTTTGAGGTTTTACTTCTTTTTATCACTGATGAACTCTCAGGCAGAGCAGAGTATTGTGATGTCTACGCTCAGCACAAGCAGCTAGGCGTCTTAATTTCAGCTCTGTGAATGACACGACATGAAATTAGTTGTTACATGGTGTGACAATGCAGTGGAGAGGGGGGAAAGCACGCTAATGACAAGAGCTAACTGAGGTGTTGCTGGAGATAAATGTGCAACACTGAGCTAAGTGGCTTCAAATATTTATATGCGAATGCACTCTGCAAAGCATGTGCACATTACACGCTCAGTGAGATTCAGCTCCTCTTGTGCAAATCTCAGCAATACTTTCCGTCTGACAGAGTAATGCTGCGTGTGAGTTACAGTGACAAGTATGTGAATCCTTTGGAATTAACTAGTTTTCTGCATTAACTAACCATAAAATATGATCTGAGCTTCATTTAGGTCGCAATGATAGATAGACATGGTCTCTTTAAAAGCTGCTAATAGACAAACAGTTATCATTTCTTGCATCCTTATTGAACACAACCATTAAAGTGCTGTAGAAAAATCTAAAGGAAACCTTGCAACTAATAGCTAAATATTCAAGCAAGCACTTTAGGTATCTGTGGACCAGACCTGCAGGACATTCAGAATTAATTCTTAACCGTTCCTCTTTATGAGACTGCCTCAGGTCCGACACATTTGTAGCATGTCTATTGTGAACGGCTCTCTTTAGGGGCCTCTGGTGCAAAGGATTGCACGGCTTTCATACTTAAAGATGGCGTACGTCAAAAACTGGGAACGTATGTGTGCACAAAAATGTTCAGATGTATGAATCTATGCTTCCGCATGTACCTTTACTTGATACATCCCAACGTGCCACTAGGACTGCTTTTTTCTCCACAGCTTAAATAGAGGAAAAGGCTAGAATGACCACTCTCGGTAAGATAAATTGTCTGATGAGACAGTCGTCGTTCTGGACCAGCAGGTTAGGGTGGTCCTTGAAGGAACGCTCCCTCCCTCCCTCTTCAGTGTCTTGTAGTTGTGCCAAAGCTCCTGTTGTACAGTTACACACGACCCACACTGCCATTTATAGGACAGGAGGAGTTGTTAACATTGTCTATTCTATAACTCATCTCATGTCAGCTGTTCTTAAATAATATGTTCATCTGACACTGTTTTCTTCTCAGTGAGAATGAAAGTGCATGTCATTCATCAATTCAAAGAAAATTATGTGTGCAACATTTTTGATGTTTGACATTTACTGCTCATAAACCCAAAACCCCTCTCACCGATTTATTTGAACTGATGAAGTCTTCATGATCGAAGGTTAAACATTGTCAAGAACAAAAAAAAAAAAGCAAGTCCAGCTGCCTTGTTTCAAGCCTTGAGCGTGACTTGTTACATCTTCCAGGTTTTCATTGCATTCTCCTCTGTTTCCTCTCCTCCTCTGCAGGAGAATCCTTACATGTGTAACAACGAATGTGATGCCACCACCGATGAGCTTGCACACCCTCCGAAGCTCATGTTCGATATCGAGGGTCGCAACCCCACCACGTTCTGGCAGTCCACGTCCTGGAAGAAATACCCCAAAGCCCTTTTGGTCAACATTACTCTGTCTTGGAACAAGACCATCGAGCTGACCGACGACATCCTCCTCACCTTTGAGTCAGGCAGGCCCGAGCAGATGGTCCTGGAGAAATCGCTAGATTACGGGCGGACCTGGCAGCCCTACCAGTTTTACGCCACTGACTGCCTGGATGCCTTCACCATGGATCCCAAGACGGTGCAGGATCTGACTCAGCACACCCTGCTGGACATCATCTGCACCGAGGAGTACTCTCGCGGTTACGTATGGAAGAATGACAAAACGGTACGCTTCGAGATCAAGGACAGGTTTGCGCTGTTCGCCGGGCCCCGGCTCCACAACATGGCCTCGCTCTATGGACAGCTGGATACAACCAAGAACCTGAGAGACTTTTTTACTATCACCGATCTGAGGATCCGCCTGCTCCGGCCCGCCACGGGCGCTACGATGGTCGACGAGAACAACTTGTCTAGATACTTCTATGCCATTTCTGACATCAAAGTTCAGGGCAGGTAAGACAAAAAGTCCTCAGTATGCGTGTTATGTGGCGTTCTTCGGGTGATAATGTAGAGATCATTCAGTAGATTGACGCCTAGGGTTGCAAAGGGGTGGAAAATTTCCGGTAAATTTCCGGAAACTTTCCGGAAACTTTCCATGGGAAGTTAAGCTGGGGAATTTTGGAAATATTCCAAATTGGAAACTATGGGAATTTATGGGAATTATTGGGAATTTATGGGAATTTATGGGAATTAACTGGAAATTGGGGGTAATTTAAACAAACTGTATCATATCCAAACATTAGCACCTAACTTAACAGCTAGCTAGCTACTGTGTTAATACATTTTTATTTAATATTTGCAAGTTAAACATTAATACCATTATAGATCAAATATATTTACCCCATAATATTATCAAAACTTACTTGACTTTATATAGTCCGTGGGCTCAAATGTGTGGCTTCAATAGTCTTGTGCTTTGAGCTCAAATGTGTGGCCTCCAGGCTTCAAGAAATCACCTGTGCATGTGATGGAGGAATGCACAGTGCCTGTAGGGGGCGTGGCCTCAATAGCCCTGCAGTAAGCAATGTGCTGCGTGCATGTGATTGAGGAGTGTACTTGCATTAAATCTGGTTGTTTTAGCCAAGACTATGCTACAATATATTTCCCCCAACTATATTTAAGTTCCCTGTTAAGGGCCAACCTTCAATTCTGTAAATTTCTTATTTATTCCCGTTAATTCCCATATATTCCCATTAATTCCCATATATTCCCGTTAATTCCCATATATTCCCGTTAATTCCCATGGAAAGTTTCCAACTTTGAAAATTCCCGGAATTTTGCAACCCTATTGACGCCTCAGTCGGTTTGCTGCGGTTTCATTGCAACTGTAGCTGCCCAGTTGCGAGAAAAATGCATTTACCGTTAACCATTCTTTCCAATTAAGCCGTGGATCCATTACGCTGTGCAGAGTTCACCAGTTGTCAGCATGTCTTAATTAACCAAGCTGCTTACGGTTTGCTGAAGCAGCCTATTCTAGACAGCAAGTTCACTCAGCTGTCTCGTGGCCTGTGGAAGACATCAGATGCAGGTTTTCAACCGTCAGGTCACTGCGCGCTGTAATTAGTGTTTGATTTACAGAATCCACAGAAGGTCATATAACATGAAAACAAGGCGCTGTCATGCTGTTAGCAGAAGTACCGACAAAAAGCTTCTTCTGCTTCGTGATGCCACTCTAAGAGTCACTGGGGCATAGACTTAAGTGGATCTGTTTTACACTGTGTGGTTCTTCAATTTAACAGATGTGCATGCGGTTGTGGGTTTGAAGGGATGAGCATTTAATTACTCGTGTTTTACTCTCCATGCATGAGAGACTTGCTGTGCGGTAGCACAGAGTGGCAGATCGTCACAACAATTCAGGGAAGTGAGTAAAAGTGTTGAAGTGTCTCTGCCGGATAGGGATTGTGTTGAAATGTGCCTTGGCTTGAAGATAAAAACATGCAAATCTTGTTTAGAGGCCGCACACTGCATTTACTGTAAGAAAAATAGCTGCCTGGAAAATTAAATCACAATAAAAAAATCCAACATAACAACAATCCTTTGACTTTGTCTGAAAAGAGGTCTTTTAGTGAGTCAGATTTAAAGGAAACTGTCAAATCACCAAGAATCACCAAATCTCCAGAGCAGAGCAGAATTAACCGGCCTCCCTGACTTTATTTTTATCCAACTTCACATAATTTTGTATTTGTGATACCTCAGATGTGGCCAGAGCAACTAGGGCTGAAACGATTCCTCAAATAATTCGAGTAATTCGATTACAAAAAATGATCGAGGAATTTTCTCTGCCTCGAGGAATCGTTTAATTTATTTATTTATTAATTTTTTTTGTTTAATTTCACCATCTCAAAGCCTCGTATTACGCCCGGACCACATTTAATGCGACAACGCGCTGACGCTGCGCCGTACATCCATGCGCTGCGCACGTTAAAGGGGGGAGAAAGAGGCGGCGGGTATGTTTGGTTTTAGTAACATCATGCTCAGGCAGTCTGCAATGGCCCAGACGGGAGACACATGTAGTTCAGTGCTTAACTTTTATTTTTAATCCACTCTATATTCTTCTGGTCCGTTCCCCTATGTTGCCCCTCTAAAGCCAAAATTATTGTTCCGCGTTAAATCGATGCAGAGCCTACGCCGCTCTCTGGCCCGGCTGGCGTTTCCACGGCTACGCCGTAGCCTACGGCGTAGGGTACGCAGCGACGCGCACCATTCTGCATTGTTGTAACGCGGAACCATAAATCAGCATTTACCCGGTATATAAACCTCTGTTCCCGCTACAGTTTTAACTAAAAGAAAAGGCAGAAAATGTCAGAAAAATAAAAACGTAATAAAGCTAACTGGGTAGTTTTCATTTCATTTTATCTCTGTAGTCATTCATGGAGAAAACAAGCAGCACTGGTGCCTAATGTGCTCCAATACAGCAGGTCTCATCATTTTATTTTGAACACTGCCAAAAATCTAACTTAAAACTTATCTACAACTTAAAATTTGCATGACACAAATGACAGTTCAATTGAAACACGTGGGAAAACACCTAAAATTTTAAGTTATGTGTGTTATCAGGTGTAATGGCATTTTTAGGTTAGAAATAAGAACATTTCTTGGTAAAATCCTTAGTTTTTTGAGTGAAGGCAGTGAATTAGGTCAACTGGTGTAAGTTTAGGTTTTTTAAATGCACAGCCATGAACCTACTGTATTATATAATTTAGTCTTGATGTCAATTAACATCTTACATCTTATGTATATTTATAATTGCTCTTTAACTAAACAAATATATGTTTTATCCGATTACTCGATTAATCGATGGAATTTTCAGTAGAATACTCGATTACTAAAATATTCGATAGCTGCAGCCCTAAGAGCAACATTGAAATATGTTATAACATTTATAACAATGTTATAACAAAGTATTGTAATATTTATTGTTAATCAGATGTCAAAAACTGCAGAAGAGGCAGTGGGTGCAGTTAAATCAAGTGGCTGATTTCATCCCCTAAAACTGATTGCTTTGGACAAAACCGTAAAGAGTTGGTTGGAAAGGTGCTTTTGCCACCAAGAATCCTTTAATTAGATTTAATTTTCAATCACTCTTATGGTACACGGACTAATACATGCCTGATGTTCAACGTAATGATCCATTTGTTGCTGTGACATTATTTACATTAATATTATCAAATCCCTTTAAGCTAACAAGACCTGTAATTTGTTGATTTCTCTAATATTCCATTAAATTCAGTACAACCAATCACTTCGGAGTGCAGTAAATGGGCAGGTACCCCTGAGCACAAGAGGCTATGATAATGAATGCCGCGCTCAGAAATTGAATTTTTGACTTTTCTTATGATTGAGAAGGTCATTCAGCAAAAAATAACTGGAGGGAATTTACTAACACAAAAGAGTTGGACGGGGCATCCATTCCACACGCGCCGGAATGAAGAGGGCTGTCATAAGCAAAGATTATTTATTCTATCTAACTAATCATGACCGAACTCATACATCCCTGTGGGGCCGTAGACTTGAGCAATGGCTTTGCAGCTCCATCGGGCTGCGGTCGTTTACCAGCCTGCTGCTTTTAGAGTGCGGCTCGCCTGAGAAATGTTTCCCACTGTTTACTAAAGGTAACACACAGTTCAGCAATAATGAGATACACTCTCTACAGAGAGGCTTCACTCTCCTTTTCTACCCCCCCCCCCACACCCCTCCCGTGGCAAATCACTGCTCAGCCCCTTTGTCCATGTGTCGTATACGAGACGTAAGCTCCTTAACCCCGGAATAGAGCTCTGTGAGACTCTCCGGGAGAGATTTCGCTGGGCCAGTGAGGTTGAATCTGGCATATTTCACTGCGTTGGACTGGGCTAGCATCCACTAGGATCAGAAGTGAGAGTGGGTGTGGGTGAGGAGGGAAGGAGCTACAGTGGAAGAGCTTGCAGATTTTCTGCCCTTGCCACAACACTGTGAGAAACAAAGAAAGTTTGCCTAAGCTTTTTCGCACAAAGTAGGTCAACCTTGGGAAAGACAGGAGAAGCCCCAACTTTGCAGCCGAGCTTCGGTTCCTGATGCATCTATGACGTGCAGCCCAAGTTGTCGTGAGGAATCCAGAAGTGTCATGCATGACCGTTCTGTAATGGTTGATTAGAGGGAAGGACTACACCAAAGGCACAATGGGGGGAGAAATCAATGCTCGGAATTTCAAATTAAACCAGACACGGAGCTGTGAGATGGATGCGTATAATGCAATCTCGTCGCTAACTTGAATGAGTTTGACGCCTCACTGTTTCATTGTGCCGGCGTTGGTGAACGGCTGCATGCAGAGGGAAGAAAGTTTTGTGGGCTGCTGAGGGGAGAAGTGTTTTGTAATTATCTACTGTTTGACTTCGGAATAATTGCTTTGGTTTGGACTTTTTTAGTTGGAAAAAAAAAGGCTTTACAGTAAGTACAGTCTGCAGTTTTGCCAACTGTTTCTCCTTTTTCTCTCCCCCTCCCGTCTCCCCCTCTTGCCTGTGATCAATATAGTGTAATTAAAGCTGGAGGAGATTCAAGCTACTAAAGGATCTCTTTCTAGCTCTTGGTTTCTGTCCACTCCCTCTCTGTCTTGCTCTATTTATCCCGCTCTCTGAGGGGGCTCTGTGTCTCTGCCTCCATACGAGAACAAGAAAGACCCTGCCCCATTTTGTTCAGGTGCCACCGCTCCACCGATAATCACACATCTGCATCTTTTTTAATGAAACAAATCAGAACAGTCCAATTATTTAAAAACTCCCCCAATCTTCCTCTGTTAGTTCATGTAGTATAATGTGAGGCTCATCTTGTGAATTGTGCTCTCAGCTGGCTTCCCTTGTTTGCATAAACATAACATCAGATAGCGAAAGTAGATTTTGCCTGTTTACTCTTTCACCTGTGGGAGTTTCAGCCTCCGAAGCGTATAGTAGATGTGCTGACGTGCCGATCGGATCAGATTCTCAAACAGCCATTGTGTTCAGTTATCTTGATTGCAGGGTGGGTCGGTAATTCAGCTGGAAAGATCAACCTGGTTATTAGATGTACTTACCTTTTTTTCTGCTTCTAATTTCCTTCAGCCACAGACAGAAAAAGACGCGTTCAGTAACCTGGATCCCCGGCAGAGCCGCGGTGTCATTTTAAACGTGCTACGTCTGCTGGGTTTAGTTGAATGTCACAGATTCAAAAGTCTTGGGGAAAAACTGGATATTAAACAAAACAAAGAGGGGTGTGCACTTATTTGCTCCATGTTCAGACCTCTTGAAATCCTTTAAAGACAATTATATGGCCATGCCCACCCTATCCTGGAAATCAACAACGAAAATGAATACCAAATTGAGCATTTATGCTTTTATTTACTCATTTATTCCTCAAATGAGGAACAGCATTCACTCTCCCATAGCTACAAGGCAAGGCAAGGCAAGTTTATTTGTATAGCACAATTCAACACAAGGTAATTCAAAGTGCTTTACATCAACATTAAAAGCGGCAAGAGACAGTTAAACAGTAAATAACAAATACATTGAAATAAAATGATAAGAATTATGTAAAATAAAATAATAAAAGGCACAAGTTGCCAAAAAGTAAGGGCAGTAGAGTACAGCAGGTAAGTATTTAATTTAAGAGTACACTCCAGTAAACAGTAATGTTTTTATCCTGATTTAAAGGATCTACAGTTGGAGCAGACCTCAGGTCTACAGGAAGTTTGTTCCACCGGTGAGGAGCAGAATAACTGAACGCTGCCTCACCTTGCTTGGTTCTGGTTCTTGGGAACCACAACAAACCAGATCCAGATGAACCTCAGGGGTCTGGGAGCTTCATAGGAACTAACAGATCAACCATGTATTTTAGTCCAAGACCATTCAGGTCTTTGTAGACCAGCAGTAAGATTTTAAACTCTATCCTTTGACTCAAGAAGCCAGTGTAGTGATTTCATGACCGGTGTGATGTGGTTCAGTTTCCTGGTGTTTGTAAGGACCTTGGCATCACATTTATCTATAAGTACAGAAGTGGCAGAAGTTTGTGTTGGAGGTGTTACGGGAGGACTTTCTCTTTGCAGTGTTTTGAGTGGCTGTAACTTCCCTTCTCTCAAGCATTTGGTACCACTTACCAAAAATGAGAACAGTCTAGACTGCTTTGTGCATATGGATTAGCATTAATAGGCGCCGTTCCTGAGAGCAAAGCAGTGTTTGGGATAGAAGCCTGTGTGACAGGATGCAGACTTGCAGTCACACTAGGGGATTGGAATTGACCCAGAGAGCCATGGGTGGCCGGCTGAGATCAATGAAAAAAGACTAATGTGCTTCTTTTTTTTTTTTTGGTCAATCATAGACCCGATTCAGTACCAGGTTCTGGACTTGTGTTTGGTTTCACTTTGATGCTTGGAGACCTGCTAGAAGAGCATCGCCGTAGTCAGGGGGAGAGATGGCAAAGCGGGCACCAGGAGTGTTGTGACATAGTGAGCTAGATACAGCCTGATTCTCCGTTAGTTGTAAACTTGAAAGCGGTGTAACCGTGAGAACGGTCAGCACGGCCAGAGACTGGATCTAAACCAGGGGCGTCCAAAGTCGGTCCTCGAGGGCCGGTGTCCTGCAGGGTTTAGATGTTTCCCTGCTTGAGCACACCGTGAAAAAAGTAGCTGTGTCACCAACAGAGTTCTCCAGACCTTGATGGCAAGCTGGTGACGACCGTTCATTTGAATCAGGTGTGTTGAAGCAAGGAGACATCTAAGACATGCAGGACACCGGCCCTCGAGGACCGACTTTGGACACCCCTGATCTAAACGATGACACCCAGATCTGTGTCAACCTCTGTTATTATAGATACACCGCTCTCAGGTTCACATTGATCAGAAAGAAACATTCTGCTTGTGTAGTATAATGGGATAAATGCTTTGGGTTTTTGAATGCCAGATTGGAGTAAAATGACTTTTCAGAATGTATTAAATCCTATTTAAAATTTCATTTTATCATTCTTTTTCTTTACTTAACTGGCTACAGTGTAAGCTACTGTACCAAGGTAACACTGTCTTTACCCATTAGTAGGGATGGGCGGTATGGACTAAAACATTTATCACGATAATTTCTGGTATTTATCCCGATAACGATAAAAATTACGATAAAAAAATACCAATTCAACTCCATCTTTTTAACTATAAATCTATCACAACATTCAGCTTTTGGAGCCCCCAAAACACTGCTCTAAAAGAACACTAAATGCTACTAAACTACACCAATAAAATTGAATTAATAAAAACCAATTAAATTAGTACACCTGTACTGCAAAACTGTAATTACTCAAATGAAACAAGTTTGAAATGTAAGAACAGATTCAACATTTATTCAAACTGTATGGCGTAAACAGTGGGATAACAGCAAACAGCAAAAGTACCATTGTCCTTCAAGTTTTCTTATAAAATCACAAAGTACAAAAAAATACAACCTGATAAATAAAGAAACAGGACAAATAAATAAAAGTTCACTGAAGATAAAGTCCAATCAATGATGACCTCTTCTAATATAAATAAAATGTGCAGATTAACCTGTGGTTGGAACATGCCACAAATTAGATACTATTGCAATTTTTTTTCGTAATAATCAAACGTTATATCAAAATGTAACAACCATTTCCTTCTGTTTTTTCAGACTCTGCATATAATAGATGATGTTTGCTCCTCGTCTCTCTTTTTAAATCCAAACCAGTTCCAGATAACGGAGCTGGAGCCTCGTTTAACGACGAGCTCCTCGCTCTCAGATCCGCCTCCCGCCATGTTTGTTAAACAAAAACGTCATCAACGGGAATTTATCCTTTTTACCGCGAGATGACAAATTCTTACCGTGGGGAATTTTTGGACGGTATTTCGTGAACGGTAAAATATGCCCATTCCTACCCATTAGTCTTTATTCGAACACATTTGAAAATAATGTTTCTTTAAAGTTTAAACACAATATACATTTGATTATTTAAAGAAATTTAAAAGTGCCACAGGAACAGAGCCATTTAGCCCTCGTGTGTGTGGCAGTGTTGCACGATGCATTAATAAACAGAGATGCAAAGAAAAGAGGAAAAATAAAAAATAAATGAAACCTTTTCATCTGAGTCATGCAAAGCTGTACCATCTGGGAGGGATTAGATGCTTTATCACTCCCACAGTGCACAGGTCACATGATTAGTGCATCCTGATTGCTGTGTAGTTTGGTGGCGTACGTGCTTTGGATACAGCTGTTTCAACTACAGATCAGCAGTTTGGTGAATGATGGCTCCATCACAACTTCCCTACGGGAGGAACAAACAAGAAGTCGATCCACTTTTTTTCTTCTCCCTCCACACTGCTTGGCTTGCTCTTAGGCCTGCCTGTGGTCGACAGATAATCTATTTGTGCTAATTTCATGTTTCTTGCTGCCCACTTCCCCCTTGAATAAGTCATTCCCCCTTGTCTACCCTCTTTAGTCTCATCCTGTTTGTCTTTGCTGGCTCCTACCATCTATGTGCCACCATTAGCATCTATTTAGCCCGTGTTGTGCTTGGCTTTTCAGCCTGTGTTTTTTTTTTCTTTCTTAAATCTATCCTGGATTCGATCCATGCTGTCGTGGGTTGAGCAGCAGATAACATCCCGAACCGGTCGCCATTCCTTCAGAGGGCCAAATGGAGACAAACAACCTTACACTTGTACCAACAATTTACAATCGACAATCCTAACATGCATATTTTTGGACTGGAGAAAAATTGGACAGGGAACATTTTGTCCTCCACATTTCCATGATTCCCATTTATTTACCACGTGCAACAAACATGTTACTATTTACTACATTTAAGTAAATATTAAGCATTTCCTTATGTTTCTGATTATGGTGATTATAATGAAGATTTACTTTAAATGACACAGCATGAGAACAGGGGTACAGTACCTTCATTTGAAGTTTTCTGTCCCAACCAAGTAGTTATGATTTCTAGCCTTCAATGAGGTGATCCTCATAGACCCTCCGACCCCCAGGGGGCCCCAAGCCCAGCATCCTCTGAGGAGAATTTGTTGGATACGGTCCTTTGGACCTAAAAGCTCTGAATGAAATCTGCAACTGTAGTCACAGGAACACCAAGCTGCTTGGAGATGGACTCCCAGCTAGGGATGGGAATCGAGAACCGGTTCTTGTTGAGAACCGGTTCCCAGTGTTTCAATTCCTTGGAATCGTTTGCCTTTTCCGCAAACGATTCCCTTATCGATTCCAGTGGGCGTGAATGACGTCACCAAGCACGTTGCGCAACATGCGCATTCGCGCCCAGCAGGAAAACACAGGGACAAAGCGGCACAAACGCTCGAAAGTTTGGTTACATTTTACCAAAAAGGATGACAACAGGGCGACAATTCTTGCAATGTGGACATTTCAACAAAGGGGGGAAACTGTTAGGACTCGTCCGGTTGATGTGCTGGGAGCACGGAGTCAGCCGGCGTGTGGTAAGGCTGATTTATGGTCCCGCATTACACCAACGCAGAACCTACGGTGTAGGGTTCGCGGCTACACGCACCGTACGCGCGTCGCCGCGTACCCTACGCCGTAGGCTCTGCGTCGATTTAACGCGGAACCATAATTCATGCTTTAGAAGAGCTGCGCTCTCAGACACGAGGACGAGCCGGGCACTCCTGACACAGCTGCAGCTCGTCAGCTCATCTATGGAGAAGTTAAAGAGCATCTACCGCTAACTTCTCCTTTCATCAAGGCAGGGAAGAGTATCAGGCCAGAATAGATGAATGTCACCAAGCAGTGACTAAGTTTGTTGTGTTGAACATGTTACTGGACATTCTTGTGTAATTGCCACAACATAATTTGTTGTTTTTAGTTAATTTCTACAGAAGAATATTTATTTTATATTAAATACATATTTTACATTACAAATCATTTTGTGGGGACCCCCTGTCACACCATCGAGGAGCCCAAGGCTGGGGGCGTCTGAAGACCTCACTTGTATTTTTTTTGTTCAAAGATATAAAACAAAGTTGATACTAAAATTGTTTGTTCTCCTTTTTTCCAAATGAGAATCGATAAGAGAATCGACAAAGAATTGAATCATTAAGCAGAATCGAAAATGGAATCAGAATCGGAAAAATCTTATCAATTCCCATCCCTCCCAGCCTTCACCTTTAACGTTGTCTGGAACGCTCTTTCTGATCTCCTCTCACAACGCTCTCCTTCGGTTTCTCTGGTCCATGTTCAATGATTGACAGGTGCTCACCATCCACGTTATTGATTGACTATTTATTTTATTGCTTTGGGGTTTGAGAATTTGAGGTGCTGTAAAATCTTGAGTTGTGTTTTTGCTTTTAAAATTAAAACATTTTTTTTAAATCCCTGTTTTATTTGTTGACAGAGAGGTCGTTGGTTGAGGTTGTTGTTTTCCTTGTATTATATTTTTGTATCAGTTATCTTGAGATAAAATAAAATTAAACAACTAAAGGTGTGTAACTTTAAAAGGTTATCATGACTGTAGCCTGTTGTGCTCATTAGGTGTAGTAGATTGTGGCATGGTCAGGGATCATCTAGTGGATTAGGAATCTCCTCGTTGTAGCATCTTTCATAGGACCCCAAAAAGCTAAAATTGGCACTTCATCACCCCCTCTGCGTGGTTTATTCCAATTACTCCATCTCCTACTCCCATAGCTCTGTTTAAGGAGTGATGTGAACTCATCTCTGCCTTCTGATCTCTCTCTTCAACCGAGCTCGCTGCTGCTCTGAAAATCCCACCTCCGCCCTGAGCTTCCATCTGTAGACGCTGATCCTATGGACTGGGGGTTAAGTTCTGTTGATCACCCCCGATATCTTATTCATATGCTTAATAAGTGGAGATTGGTTAGATCCATTCTCTAGAGACATCCTCCACAGACTGTCTGGCACTAGCTCTAATAAAGCAAAACAGATCAGATCTCCCTGAAACAATCAGTTAAAGCCTCAACTATGTATGAAAAATCAAAGATCAAAGACAGAAAAATAAAGTAGAGATAAAAATATTTTATCTTATCTGAATCAGAGACACAAAGGTATCTCACAAAATGTCATACATTACCATAACTGTGGCAATATAAAAAGAAAGTATTTTAGCCCAAAAGGTTATTGTTCAACAACAAATAATTATGACTACTGACCCAAAACCAAACCAAGAAGTGATGAAAATGTTAATGTTTGAGGAGGCAACAAACTTTTGCTGTGAAATGTGCAAGACCTCTTCTTTCTGATGCTTTTAGGAACACACAACTTAAGCGCTTGTATGGTTGCAAGAACTTGTTAAAGGAGCATGAGGCAGGATTTATGAAAAAAAATCGTATACATTTTAAGTTTTCTAGTAATTATGTCAGATGAAGCGTTCCAAACCAAAAAGAATGAGCCCTCTAGTGTATCTCTCCGTTGCCTTGAACAGGCTGTGTGCTGCAAAATGTGCTGCAATTCTGGGCCCGAATTTCCCGCGCTGTCCTGCGGATGTGACGTCACATGACGCTGCATGTGCGTTCTCCCCGTTCTCCCGTGCCGGCTTCGCTGTTGGCTGCAGTACCCCTGACGGTCGTCGTGGCGCTAATGAGTCTCATTTCTTATTCTTGCCTCATGCTCCTTTAAGTAATGCTAAGTTTCCATCAGAGGTTGACAACCTCATCTAGAAATGGCTGTATTACTGATCTTTACTTATTTTCCTCCATTCGTTTTATTTTGCAGCTAGCAGCTGCACAACCCTTGCTGCTTCTCCATTAAAACGCTTCTTTTCCTCCCTCATTGAACACCTCCATCACCTGTCACTCCTGACTTCTGTCCATGCCATTTCTCCATCTCCCTTTGATCCCCTCCTTGAGCATGCCTTTGGCCGACGCCCTCCCTGCTTGAGTCTGGCGGGTTGAGAAGCTCAAGGGAAATTTTAATCAGCTGGAGCAGAAGCTTTTTACTCACCGTAATCCATATGCTGAAGTAACCTTCTTCACAAGGCTATCAGGTCTTTGCAAAGGGTGCATCGTGGATTTAAGGTTGTTTGGACAACAGAACATCTAAAAGTTTTCAGAGCCTGCTGCAGAGAAACAGCAACAAGCAGACACAAATCTTTGCCTGGCAAAGGTCTGAATATAATTCTTCTTCCCCATCTGCTCATCATAGCCCTCTCAAACACATCCCACGATGAAGCTCCCTGCAGTCATTCCTTGTCATCTTGCAGCTTTGACTTCTCCACTTTTGAAACATTTAATTTTCTTTCCAAAGGTTTTGTTGTGTTGAACATTTTCAGTCATTTACTCAAACGTTCTGATCTCGAGCCAGATGTCGTGGGCGTGTTTCTGTGTGAGCGGTATTAAAAAGGGAAGCTGGCACCCCTATCCAATTAATTGGATATTCACAGTTGCAAAAACCTCCTCAAGCAATAGGCTGCACATGTGAGGCGTGAAGGAAAAATGTACAGAGCATATAGACTCAGGCAGAAAATGAAGTGCCCCGTGATGGCAAAAGTAGTGCAGAGTGATTAACACTGTATAAAGCTGTGATTTACCAACATGTAGCATATGACTAGATTGTAGGACGGAAAGATTGAGAGCTGTAACGTCTCACCTGACAGTCAAGAATTGTTGAATACTTAGCATGCTAAAGGTGGTTACGATGCAGCTGGCTTCATCGATTTTTTTTCTTCTTCTTTGAAACCTCATAGGGCAGTGAAATAAAGTATTATTACCGTTATACATAACCTTTTTATATTGAACCTTTATGGCATCTTTATTTAACCCTTGCAAGGCACTGAGACTCGGGTCAAGATGGCCGAAGCCAGAGCGAAGGCCCTCGGGTCTTCAGAGGGGTTCCCGATCCGTTAGCGTCTTGCAGGGGTTAAAAAAGAGTGGGGCTACAGTATGTGTTCATTAGTAACATCCAGAGATGGGAAAATTATGTTTAAAACAAAAATACATTGGGTAGTCATGGTTTCAAGGCTTTTTTTGGGGAACTTATACAAGTTTAGAAATGAAAAAAAATGTCACTTTTCTGCACAAGGATGTCTGCATGTGTTATCTATAGAGGATGAGTACATTTCTGGTTGTTTTCACGTACGCACTGCTTTCTACCAAGTTCTCCTCATCGCCTTTTTAAACCTCCTGTTTTCTTTCCCCACTCTGCCGAGCCCTCTCCCATACAGATGACAAGATGAAAGAAAGAGATTTTGACTGCTTAGTCTTTGTTTGCTGAATTGTCCTTTTTGCAAGACAATCCAGCTTAAACATACTGTACTTCTCTTTCCTCTTTAATAT
The DNA here is from genome assembly GCF_033807715.1 of Cololabis saira. Taxonomy (NCBI): domain Eukaryota; kingdom Metazoa; phylum Chordata; class Actinopteri; order Beloniformes; family Belonidae; genus Cololabis; species Cololabis saira. Next base: position 10,413,757 of record NC_084608.1, read on the forward strand.
TCACAACACAAACAGAGTGTGTGCAATGTTACGCTCACTGCCTGAATAAAGGTATTGAAGCTGAAGGAGAATGCTGCCTGGAGAAGAATGGAGAAACAGCCGGGTGAAACCAACCTCTGCTATTAAGATAAATGTGCTATAAATGTGCAATTAGGACAAGCGTTACCCACTCGTTTCTGGAGAACACTCCCTTTTCAGCTGTTGACAAATAAGTAAAGGTTTTGATTGTTATGTTAATTTAACATTGTGATGTAGAGTTTATTGTTAAACATGCAACGATTTCAACGATTCCACTGAGCTTTCTGGGATATGGCACACTTAAGCCACATGTATTGCCAGATGCATGCTGGTCCTTCTTCCTGGTTAGCGCACATTGCCGGAGACGAATGAAAGATGTTGGAAAAAATCTGTTTTATAAACTAATTGCCAATTCTGTCCACGCCGTCTTAAATATGCTAGTATAAGTAGCTATTTACGTTATTAATTAGAAGTCTAGCAGTTTGGTTTTAACTTTATATTATTATTTTTGTACCACATCAGTTTAATTGATATAAAGTTTATTGTTTTATATAAATTCCCCTCTGTTCAACCCCACGTTAAAATTTCTGACTACATCAGAAATAAAACACATTTAGCGCCCGGTTCAAAAAATAGTTTCAGTATCCAAATGACTAGATTTCACATTTCTAGTACCATGTTAGATGAAGTGATATAATGACATATGTTTATTTACAGTATAATATAGGGTGTATTCTTTTGATTGGCAGTCAGCTCAGCCAATAGCTAGCTGTCATCACTTTCTCACATTTCATCATCATGCTATGAAGCTTAGTGAAGCAATCGGCGGTTTATACTCACCGGTACTGATCAACCAGCAGTCATCTCGACATTTGTAATGGGATATTCCGTGTGAACATTTGCCAGCGACTCCTCCGGTGTGAATCGGCTGAAGGAGCTGGTAGCCACGGCTAACTTTGATCGACATAGGGGTGGGCGTGTTCCAATCGAGTTCCCAGGGGGATGTTTGCCACATTACGCCTTGTATTATGAGAAAAAGGCTTTAAAAACACTCTTCAGAAAACCTACGGGGTATCATTGCCGAATGTCCGTCCAATTCTATGGTTGACTCTGTAAAAACACTTCCACGTTAACATGTTACTCCTGAATGTAATAGGTAATTAAATGAGGTTGATTTGCTAGTTACTGATCAGGCCGGTCAGGCTGAAAATCGAAAAAAAGCTAAACACTATGGGATATGTGTGAAATGCAGTTACTCAGAGGTCATTACTGTCAAATTCTCTGAAATAATCCAACATCGTATGCCCTCTGGAGTATCCACAACCAACATTTTCATTAAATGTGTGAGTGAGATCTAATAAAATGCTGTTTAAAAAGCATTTTTAATAATCATGCAGTGTTAATTGCTATTGAATGAATGAATTAAGTTTATTCAGTCATGACAACACAAAACAACACCAAAAAAACATTGTGCACAGCATTAACATTTCATACAAAACCAAAAAATGTGTTGAACAATAACTGAAAAGGCATAGGCTGAAGCAAAATGCTTATAAAAGCCTATCCTATTGTACCAACTTTCTTTTTTTGGCTACCGACCTCCAGAAAACCAAAAAGAGAATAGAAAAGCAAAGAAACAACCAAAGGCAAAGAAACAATAGAAAAGCAAAGAAACATTTACAGATGGTCAATTGCACTTATAAGCTTCAAAAATAGCTTTACAAACCATTTTCTTAAAAACAAAAAGAGAATGACATGTTTTTAAATGTATGTTGGCATCATTCCAGAATTTAACTCCAGTAATGGAGACACATCTCCTTTTCATACCTTTTTTAGCTATGTTGTACTGTGAAATTGCAGACACCTCTAAGATTGTAACGAGTCTCCTGAATTGAAAAGAACCTCTGTATTGGGTCTATTCTAAGCAACCAGTTTTAGTGTTTCTCACTAACAACACGCATAAAAAAAATGCACATTTCAGTGCTAAAAAAAAAGAAATGCCCCATAAGCTTCATGAAAAAGTAAAATCAAGTGATAAGTCTGAATGTCGCTGATGTTGAACCAGAAGAAGGTGTATAAGCTAATCCCTTCCTATTAATCACTAACCAGTGGAATAAAGTGAGTCCAGAGATAAGAGGGGAAAAGCTACAAGTGACATGTAAGATTGTATCAGCAGAGCAGGACAGGAGAGGCCTCACCTCAACAAATCCTTTTCTTATTCTCGGGAATGAAGCAACACTCATTGTTCCCTCTGGAGGATGAAGTTCACACGTTAACTTGATACAATATTGCTTGTTTTCTTCAGTGTTGCATTGCTGACATTGCAGATCTCATTTTTTTTGTGTGCATTGATTTCTCCCCCATATTGAGTTTACCATTATTAGTAGTCAGCAGAGACAACAAATTGAATATATGCCTCGGACTGGAACACTGCATCTCTGATGTGGCCCGCCTGACAAGATAATTCATGCTTTATTGGTGCAATGCACAGTATATGGGATGTAAAGGCACGTACAGTGAATACGGGCAGCTATGTGTGATGGTTTTGTCATGCGTGAGTGTGTGCGTATGAGCTCATGTCAGCAAACATAATTCTCCGCACATTGTCTTACAGCACCGTAAAAATGACTCAGTTAAAAATGTAATAAGCAGCAATCTGTCTTCATTTCATGTTTTTCTATTGTGCTCAGAAAGACGGTACAGTTTTCTGATGGAGGAATAATTAAACAGTCTGTAACGGCATTTAGCAGTCTTCATTTGTAACGTAGGGTGTAAAGGGGAGTATACAGTGGAAACATCAAAATAACTCTGTGATTATGAAGTGCACATCCACCCTGCTGAGCATTGACGTTCTGTAAATAATGATGCCAACCACGTGCCGCTTGTTCCAGCTGTATCCAGATCCCAAAATAGATGTTGATAGCGTAAGTTGGAGATCCCAACTTTGTGCACAAAACGAATTTATACTTTTGTACCAGCGAACATATCTGCTAATCATGAGTCAAACTACATTTGCGGTCAGTAGCCTTGCATTTGTGTGAGTCCGTTTTTTTACTGTTCATCTTTTACAAGTCAACATTTCATAATTGATGGTTTATATTGAATGCTGTTCTTGAAACATTATTGATTCTCATGTAACCTTCAACTAACCTAGTGCAGATGGCTGTTTCTTGGAGTAATGCAGGAAGTTAGGTGGTGTTGAAACTAGGAAATTACATTTCTTTTGTTCAATTACTTCTAAAGCTTTTCATCTTCTAAGTGTTGTCAGGATTGTGGTGGATAAGACACAGATGCAGGAGAGCGAAGGATGCAGTAGTTCCAGAAAAAGTGAATCATTTTCAATTAAAAAAAAAAAAAAAAAACTAAGTGCTGCTGTGCAGGATTTCAAAAAAAACAGTAACATGACACAATCCAAAAACCTCACCCAAAGCATGGGGGGTTGACACAGTACGGACCAAAAGGGAGCAAGGGAAAACTTAAACACAAGGACACGGGTTTCAAAATACAAAAACAGGAGAAGAACTTAAACACCAAAACTGTGACATTAACTTAAAGGCGTGACACTTTTTACGCTTTGAAAGGCGCTGGACAGCAAGAGCAGTCGGTATTTGAGAACAAGTCTTATTCAATCTCAAGCTTCAATCAAAATTGCTGATTTTTTCCATATTCTGGCACTTTTCAAAGATAAAAACAGTGAAATGAATAAGTTTAGAATCTGAATCTGAATAAGTCTAATTTAGAAGTAGGTTCCCCCCCATGGAGATAGTTTCTTGGTGTGTTGGTGCACCACACAAATACTGCATACTTTACAGGTACAACACTTTATTTTCAAAGAATATTAACTTCTGTGTTATTGCTTCTGGTTTAATAAACATTCTTCTTACAAGTAACAACATATTGTTTTGTTGGGCTTAACAAGCATGTGGAACCCTGCTGTGTAGCACGCTTTTCTCTGAAATGTTCAAATAAATATTCATATTTAGTTTAATTTTATATTTAAATGAAAAAAGAAATTTGAAAACAGAACAAACATATATTTTGCAAGAGTGACCTTGTAGAAGGACTTCAAATTCTTTCAGCCAGTGACTGCAGTCCACAATTGTTGGCGGTAAAGTTTAGCAAAATCTGTCATTAGCAGCCAAATTAGCAGCTAATCTCGCTAACTTGGCGTGTTTCTGATCACAGCAGCAGATAATGGCTGTCTTTCAAATAACAAATACACCAGTTTTGGACTTGTGTACTTGGAAACTTCAACTCAGATCAACATAATTTGGAGGATGATCACGAGTTCTGCTGGTAACATGGAAGTTAATTAGCTCTGTCTTAATAAATCAACCATCCATATTAGAATAAAATAGTTATATTCCCACACATAAACTCTTAAAACTATATTTTGTTACACAGCATCAGTATTTTAAGGTTGTAACAGGCATGTATAGGCTCTTTCCTCTGCCATTACTGCTGCTTGTTGATGCAGAATGAGTTCTAGGATACCCTGTCCTCTCTAATCTACACGAATCTCCACAAGATGCATCTTTGACAAAATGAGCGGAGCAAGAACGCGCAGATTTAGACCGCAGCCGGCTAGATGAGGATTTAGACCTGGGAGAGTGCTTTGGCTCCGACTGATGAAGCTTTCACAAGTCCACAAGAACAGCCAAGAAAACATTGTGAGAAATGTGTGGTGTATTACTTTGACATCCTCGGCGTGGTAGTCCTTAGCCTCACTGTGTTAGTGTCCAGCCACAGTAATACGGATCTAAAGGGTATCTGCAGATGCATTAGTTACCACCCAGGTCCGAGGTGTGGATCTAAAACCAGGCTCTAAGGCCACGTTCACACATAGCCGGGTATTTACAAAAACGGATATTTCCCCCTCTACGTTTTGAAAAATATCCTCGTTTACACGAATCCGCATAAATAGCTGTTAAGGTGCTATGAGCAGCCAAACCTGCAGGGGGCAGTGTAACGAGAAGATAAAGTCATGCTAGCCAATCGGAATCCTGGAAAAAAACGTCAACAAATGACACGTGTGAAGCCTGAATAATATGGTTCTGCGTTAAATCGACGGCGTAGCCTGCGTACAGTGCGCGTCGCAGCGTACCCTACGCCATAGGCTCTGCGTTGGTGTAACGCGGAACCATAAATCAGCTTTGACTGCCAGTTACTTCCAAGATGAACGAGAGTCTTTTGTTTGGAGTGACAGAGAAGTGGAGTTACTTTTAAGTGTAACTTTAGAATATAAAACAGGTAAAATACAAGAAAATATTGACAAATTGTAAACACAGGTCGCACACATGATGTTGGTGATGTTTCTGTTGCATAATGTGACGTTCTGAAGCCTAAATCTCTGTTTCCCTCCGTTAAAGGAGCATGAGGCTCCTTTTAAGAAATTAGACTCTCTAGCGCCACCCTTCACCACGACGGCCGTCGGGGGGTACTGCAGCCAACAGCGAAGCGGGCACGGGAAAACGGGGAGAACGTGCATGCAGCGTCATGTGACGTCACATCTGCAGGGCAGCGCGGGAAAAGCGCCCCCAGCCTTGCAGCACATTTTGCAGCACACAGCCTGTTCAAGTCAACGGACAGATACACTAGAGGGCTCACTCTTTTTGGTTTGGAACGCTTCATCTGACATTATTAATAGAAAAATTAAAACATATACAATTTTTTTTCATAAATCCTGCCTCAAGCTTCTTTAACAAGCAAACGTGAAAACAGAGTTTTTGAACATCTACACTTTGGCCGGAGTTTTCAGAAATGATCGTTTTTGGTGACTTTGAGCTTCGTTTTCGTTTAAACGAAAGGCCAAAACGCATGAAAACGGCACCGTTTTTGCTCCGTGTAAACGGGGCCTAAGTCTTAAATAACCCATTAAACCTGTCCAGAATTCTGCTCCCCACAAAGCAAAGCATAGACTCATCCACCCACACATATCTATAGTCAGTGAATGCAGCATCTTCAATTCCCATTATGAGAAAAGTGTATATTAATTTTACTAATACCACCGTACAGCTGAGGTCTTTAGTGTTTGCTGGCGGAACATTAAAACGATGACACTCTCAGTGGGTGTAATAGGTCACTTCCCCACCTGATTTCTCACACGCCCTTTATCTTCCATAGGATCACCATTTTCTGCTGCTTTGACTTTTTCTTCCTTTCAGGCGAAGAAAGCGTACATATCGGAGACATTTTTCTCTTCCTCGGTGTCGACGGAGCACATTCAACATTCATATGGTGACCCATTTCATTAATGGAGAGGCTTTTTTCCTCTCGCTCTCTCTGTCTCCTTCCCATATTCTGCACTGCAGCCACCTTCATAATGGGCCCTCCTGTCAGGGTTTCATGACTAATCCCCTCATTGACCCCTCATTCACTTGCAGCTCCCACCACCGTATCGATGCTTCAGTCCAGGTTTGAAGGTAGGAGGGATGCTAACAACGCTTGCATAGTGAATACCATCTAGTGAAACATAAACTACCCCCTCTAGACGCCTTCAAACATCATCTTACACCTCTGCAGTTAATTATTTTACATCACAACAAACAAATACTAGTTTTCTGAAGAATTACATTTTCTGTTTGGTTTTATTTTAGCAAGATTTTAGTGTCTAATACCCTTAATGCAGTTCTGATTTGGAGCTGGAGATTAGGATGGCATTGTTTCTTCATCCTTTTGCTTCATGATGGATGATGCTCATTGTGCTGTTGAGGTTATTCCTCTGTTATCCCTTCCACCATCTGCCAGCAACTCTGCAAAATGTGGTTTCATATGCATCATATTAAATCTGCCCTCCTCCTGTTTTAACCCTCCATCTCTAAGAACTACATCCATATTTGATGACTCGGAGCGTTGGCTCATGACACACTGCATGTCCACCGCTAATATTCAATAGCAGACGGTTTTCGGCAACGGTGAGCGAGCTGGATAAACAGACAATAACTTCTTACAGCTCTGGCATATTAAAGTGGGTTGGGGTTGTAAAAAATACTTACGAGTCTTTGCCTCCTGCAGCATCGGTGGTCACGGTGCTAGTTTGGAGCATGAAGTAGACGAACAGCAAGGATAACAGAGGACCGCATCCCACCCTCAAAACGTCTCAAGCCTCAAATTTGATGGCAGTCCAAGCAAATCGTGGCTTAGTTATCCGGCTACATCAGTTATTCGGTTTGTCACTCGTCAAAAGTGACATAGAGTAAAAATCCACTGTGGTATTTCTTCAAACTGCTTTGAATTTTCTGAGGTTTGTGTCGTTTTAGATGGTGACAGCTGGCTCCTCTGTAGCCCTCCTTTTGAACAGCTGCTAACAAATTAGAGCACATCTCTGCTTCTCCAAAACCGAGAGCACGGTAGCTGCCGTCTACCGCAGGTGAGGTGCTAATTATAAGAACTATACGCAGGCGTCGGTCGGTCGTAGCCCACCGTTTAATGGCGTCAACAACCACCCCCACCCCATCCCCATGAAATCTCCATAAAACTTTTCAAATTTGGCAGGCATTGAAGGATTGTCAAAACAATCAGTTCAGCTGAGTTTAGAGTGAGGGGATGTAACTTTAAAGAAGTTTGACAAACTTTGTGACGACTGAAAGCGGACACTCGGATGAGTTTTTCACTCCCCCACCGTTTTTCTGAAGCTGTAAAGCCTGAATTATGGTTCTGCGTCACACCAACGCAGAGCACACGCCGTCACCGTGATGCCGTCGTGAACCCTTCGGACTTCTCCGTCACTCCATTTTGTCGCGGTGCAGTACCCCCCGTGACCGCTAATTCTGATCTTTTCCTGAATGGTTTATCCGACTTTTTCCGGTCACAGTGAATCAAAGAGATAAGGACAACTATTGTGCAAAAAACCAAAACAAAAAAAATCAAACATACACGAAGAAAAGAGCGCTGAAAGTTCACGACAGCTTCAAACCGGAAAACCGGAAATGCGTTGCTACCAAGTCAACCAATCACAGCCCTCTCCGTCTGCGTGTGGTCTGCGTCGCCTCGACGCGTAGTTACAATTTTCGGGAGGTGCACGTTAGTGACGGCGTCAGTGACGGCGTCAGTGACGGCGTGTGGTCTGCGTCGACGTGTACCACACGCCGTAGGCACGGCGTCGTTTTGACGCAGAACCATAACTCAAGCTTAACTGCAACAAACTGATGGGAATGGTGGGAAACTCAGGAATATCCTGATAATCGCGCAGGAAATAATGTTTTCATTGTCGAGGTTTGAGCCCACACATACCCGTTATTATACCTCCACTTATAAAATAATAACCATAATGAATGCGTTCCAGCGGCTTTGATGTTTGGACCTGTCACAGTTTAGTATTTAGCTCCTGTTTTATTTTGAAACCCCATGTCCTTGTGTTTCAGTTTTGTCTTGACTTCTCTTGTTCCCATCTGCCCTGATTGTTTGCACCTGTGTCTCGTCAAGTCCTCTGTGTATATCTGGTCTTGTCTTTCCCTCGCTCCCTGCTGGTCCGTACTGCTTCCACCCTCTTTGACTACGTTCACACTGCAGTTTCCAAGTGACCCCAATCCGATTTTTTTGCTCATATGTGACTCAGATCTGATTTGTTTATGACAGTGTGAACAGCACAAGTCACATGGAATCTGATCTTTTCAAATCAGATTCAGGTCGCTTCCATATGTGGTTCTAAATCGGATACAGGTCTGATGTTTTGCAATGCGACCTCAGTGTGAACAGCCAGGTCGGAATTAATGCGACTTTGACGTCACTTGAGAGCGACCCTTGTCATAATACTGCTCTGGCGGGGGCGGGAGTCACTCGGAAGCAATCGGAAAAGGTCAAGACAAACATGGAGGATAGCGGCGACGGAGCTAATCATACTTCTACTGATAACTTCTGCAACCTACGTTTCCTGAAGGCAACATGACTGAGGAACGTCCCCCGCCTTCTCTGTTCTGCTGTCACTCATGATGCCACGCCCCTCTCAGTTGATGCCACGCCCCCCACGCCAGATCGGGGCCAAAAGTCTGAATCTGAAAAAAAAAATTGAAACTGAAAAAAAAAGAAGTGAAACTTGAAAAAAAAGACGTAAAACTGAAAAAAAAAGATTTGAAACTGAAAAAAAGATTTGAAACTGAAATAAAAAGATTTGAAACTGAAAAAAAGATCTGATACTGAAAAAAATAAAATTGAAACTGTAAAAAAGAATTTTCAGGTTCAAATTTTATTTTCAAATTAGCAAAACTTTTGGCCTTGATTTGGCTCCATATTTCTATAAATTACATTTCTTGGAGCTCCTGCCTCCTTGTTCTCCTGCATTTGGGTCCTACATCCACCACCCTATGACAGGACCCTTAAATACAGAAAACAGAATAAGATGTCATACGGAATTTAAGTTGTTTATGCACTCTATCATAGTCATTGATAATAGCTATTCAGTTTTTATGATACCTACAAGATTAGATATTATAGACACTGAGATTAAGCTTTTTTTGGATGTTAGTTTGTTAATACAGCAACAAAAAGCTTTAGATATGGTGGCAAGCATTTTACCAGGCTCTGCAGAAACAATTAATGACGTATTCCTTTCGGTGGAAGCTACAGTGGAAACATTTCAGTCTGTTAATAAAAACGATAAAAGGCGATGTTCAACTAAGATTTCATGACACTGCTTAACATATAAAAAGACAGTCATTGTGGCAAGATTTCAGATTAATGTTGACTAATAATTGATGATTAATGTCGCTGTAATCAGAAAAGCAAAAAGAAAGTTGGCCATCCGCTCATCAGTCAGACGCCCCGCTGAGCCAGCCATATCGGCATGGGCGACATGAGAAGAAGCCCTCGTCAGTGAAGAAAACACCATATGGCTGTACGTCCCTCTCTCAAGCTGAAGCAGATACAGCACCTCTAGCAGAGGGAGAAGTGTTGACGGCGTCGTCAGTGTTTCTGCCTAATTCACCTTGTGTGCACACAAGCGCACACACACCCCACGTCGGTGCTGAGTGCGGTCCCGAATCTCTCAGAGCAAGATATTTGATTCTGATCTGAAAACGACTGGGAGTGATGGATAAAAACTCCCTGATAATGGGATCATTGAGTCATGAAAAGCGATTTGCGGAGGCCACTGAATTGCAGACGCTCATTATGTACGGCCATCTGACGGTGCGTTAGCCTTCAAGCAGAACAGGATCCAACAATGGTGCAGAAACTCAAAAGGAGGAGAGGAAAATCAGATCAATCAAAGAAAGAAAGAAAGAAAAAGCCTAGAGCTTTTTCAGACCTGAACTCTTGTAACAACGTTACTATCAGGGCAGCCGTGAAACGGTGGCGATGTGGGGTCAGGGCTGCCTGTGATCGAATGTAATGATGCATGATTGGGAGTCGAAGGTCCCGATGAGATTTAACAGTTTTAACTGAAGCTCACAACAAATTTACACCAGGGCAGCATAAAGTCAGGTTTTGTTGGTACACTCATTCACAGATGCACTAGAGGATTACAGGAGAATACTGGCAATGAGATGGTTCAGCATTTTAGGGGTTAAAAAAAAATCCCCTGACTTTCTGTTTTTATAAACTAGCAAATTGAGAGATTTGTTTTTTGCAGTAAAGGTTAAGTCGGTCCCATCACCTTGCTGCAAGTTCAGCTGTCAGAAGCTGCAGGACTGGGTCTGCAAGCACACGGATACTCACGGATACTCTCAAACAATCAATACACCTGAATCTCTGCCTGCAGTGTCTATTCGAAGTGCAGATGCTGATAATAATATTTGTACTTTGGGCCGAGGTTAAAAGTACGGTATATAATAGTTACAAACTCCTACTGCTAAGTATATTCTGATCAGGCGATAAGTCTCAGACATGCATCGTCTATGTTTTGATCTGAAACGGTTTTCTTACCAATTTATGCTTTTTTAAAGCCAGAATTTCAGATTTTTTTAAATTTATTTTTATATATATAATTTTTATCATCTAACAGTGAGACTGCTCTTGTGATAAAGACTTCAACAGCTTTCTTAATGATAAAACCCTTGAGTTTTGTTGTGTAGGCTCCGATCTGATAAATCCTCACTTTGGAGGTTGGAGATGTTTAGGAGTAGCCTAATGAACATAGTTGAATCCCTGTTCCATAGATCGGGAGCGTACAGGTGGAGCCGGGGAGGCAGGGGGATTTTAGGAGCAGCAACAAACTTGAGAGACATCAGAGGGCATGGGAGAGACGAGTACTTCTCACTACTTAAACATACCTACAAGTGAGAACAGGTTGTTGAAATGAACAAAGTGAAAGGGTGAGAGGAGCATAAAACGCTGCTACAGACGGTGGTCACTTCATTAAAGATTAGAAATCACATTTACTTGGCAGAAAATCATAATAAAAGTTGTAGCTTTTGCATATTTTGTTTGTATGCCCACAAATTGGTGTCTCCTGAATCTGTGGAATTTGTGCAATCGTGCGAGGAGAAAAGCTGATTATCATTGGATAGTAAGGTATATTTAAAAAAAAAAAAAAACCCAATAAAATCAAATGTAAGCATGCGTGAGTCAAGTTCTTCTCACCGACTCTCAGCGTGTCTCCTCCTGCTCCCTCACAAACACACCTGCACCTTTTTCTTTACATGTCATGCAGGTCATTAATCTCCAGGAAGCCATGCAGCACCTTGTTTTATTCAGTGAAACGCTCGGTCCACCAGGGGATCTTGTTATCAACAAAAAAGTGAGCATAGCAACCACCTGAGCTTCTAATGACCTTCGCCCAGGGTTTAACTGGGAAAAGAGATTGTAAGCGTGCTAAAGTTAACCCTCCTGTTAGCCGGGGAACTGACAACACCTGCTCTTTGCGATGTACCTTGGTTTCATGTTGGCGAGTAGAGGAATGCATAACCTCTGCCTGAGAGTTTACATTAAGTAACGTGCATGCTTTTGATTTTAGGTGCAGGAACGAGATAACAGAAGATGTGTAGCAAAATGTCAGATACCTGTAAATGAACAGACATTTGTGCAGCTGCAAATGTAGCAAATGTGTACCCAGACACAGTGTCTGACACACATGCAAAAGTCCCACTGCTTAAGTAGTGATGTTACTTTTGAAATGACAGGTTAAGTTAATGTCACTGATATTGTCTCTCCGGGCCCCGTGCGTCTTCTGTCCCTGGATCTGCATCCAGCGGGCGTTAGCTGAGGGCAGTATCAGTGAGGCCCAGCCTGTCGATTCTATCGAACTGACTTGGCATGTCACAGGCAGTAAAGACCTCTTGATTGACTCCTGCTTGGATAGCATGTCCGACTGCATACATTAGTAATGCTGAGGGTTCGATAGATGGATGGCTGGGACAGGCCGGTGCAGCGGGCTGTGGCACATTCCCCTCAGTGCACGGAACCGGAGAAGAACTGAACTAACGGGGGAAGATATAGACCAGGGGTCGGCAACCCGCGGCTCCAGAACCGCACGCGGCTCTTTAGCGCCGCCCTAGTGGCTCCTGGAGCTTTTAAAAAAATGTTTAAAAAGAAAAAGAAAATAAATAAATGTCCTTTTTTCCTTCTTTTTCTTTTTTTTCTCTTTTTTTCTCTTTTCTTTTTCGTTTTTTTCTTTTTTTCCTTTTTACTTTTTTGACCTCGACATTTTGACTTTTTTCTTGAGATTGTACTTCAAAATTAATCTCGACATTTCGACTTTTTTCTCAAAATTTTGATTTTTTTCTTGACATTTCGACTTTTTTTAAGAAATTTTGACTTTTTTCTCGACATTTCGACTTTTTTCTCAAAATTTTGATTTTTTTCTTGACATTTCGACTTTTTTGATGAAATTTGTACTTTTTCTCGACATTTCGACTTTTTTCTCAAGATTGTACTTCAACATTAATCTCGACATTTCGACTTTTTTCCTCGACATTTCGACTTTTTTCTCAAGATTGTACTTCAAAATTAATCTCGACATTTCAACTTTTTTCTCAAAATTTTGATTTTTTCCTCAACATTTCGACTTTTTTCTCGAAATTTCAACTTTTTTCTCGACATTTCGACCTTTTTCTCGAAGTGCATAATGAAAAAAAATAATCTTCCCCCAGTTATAACTAATATAGAAACATGCAGCATGTGTTGCCTTCATTCTAATACAAGACTTTTCATTTTTTGCGGCTCCAGACATATTTGTTTTTTGTGTTTTTGGTCCAATATGGCTCTTTCAACATTTTGGGTTGCCGACCCCTGATATAGACCAATAAATATACTGCTAGGCTTACTTGTTGTTTTGCCGATTTATTATGGAGTAGTAGCAGTAATTAAGTTATTTTTAACGTGATGTCATAGTTCATACCCCGTTGTGTGGCAGAATTGGTCAAATAAACAGCATCAGCATCATTACGTCCAGTATTTAATCGTCTACTCTTTACTGTAAGCAGCAGTTTGGGCTTCTGAACTGTTCATAAATGCCCGAGTTGTAAATATAATCCCCAAACAGCTCTGTTATGTCGGTTCTTTCTCTTGCTTTTTATCTTTTTTTCAAATCACTGTTCTTGGGCGAACAAATTGAAACTGATGCTATACGAGAAGTAAAAATAGGAACTTGCCATGTGTTTCTCACACCTTCCACTTTTTCTCAAACCGACTACTTTCAAGAGAGACGAGAGCGAGGGAAGGAGAGGATGGATTTAATTAGGAGAAGGTTGGGGGCGGAGGCCCATCCCTGGAGAGCTGGTGCTGAGATCCCACTCCTTCCACTTCCCAGGGCAGGTGGAAAGAAAGTAGAGAAGGCAATTAGCAGGTAACGTCTTAGGCAGACAGGCTGATGCATTGTAAGTCGCTACCGACAATAAGCCACAGTAATATACTGGTTTAATGGAAACAAGAAAAACTCAGCAGGTACAAATATACATCATATTACTTCCCGGTTGTGCAGTTAACCATTCAACCAGAGCCTTTTCTCTGCCACACCTCTGTTTCTGTTTCATTTTTATGGCACATAATTAAATCGTAGTGTTCTCCGCAGCAGCTGCCCCCTGCCTCGGCTGAAACACCCACTCCGGCTGGCTCTCGCCACCCCCGGTGTGTTTTACAGACACGTGCCAAAGAAGTGCCCATTAACCGAGCATTTGACCCAATCAGCTTCTGCATACGAACACATGGGCGTTATATTGAAATTTAATTGCCTCACCTAGTTAACCCACTGAAGGGCCGTGTCGAGCTTCCCCTCCACAGTTTGTCAGGATCAGCAGCTTGGCACAGACGGGATGTTGCAGACATGGATCCAGGATCATATCTATTAATCAGTGGATGATATTTTGGAACATGATGCTCCTTTTGAGGAAAATGGAAACATTTCCAGGAATAATCTCAGCTGGATGTAGATTTGTAGCACTTGAACATTTTCAAACCAGTTTCCAGATGTGGCGTTTAAGACATCTTAACCCTTTATGACCTACCATAGAACAAGTCCGCCTAAGCATATTTTTACAGTATTTTTATTTGCTATGCATCCAAATAACCCGTATAAGCCAATTTTCTTGAATTATTATCTTTAATAATCTGTATGTTACAAGTCCATAATAACTAAATAAATTGCTAAAAATTGCAAATAATTACCAAAAAAATGTTAATCGTTTTTGAATTTTACACATATTTTTCCAAATACAGAAATCCCATAACTAGATCCCTTAAAATTGTCAATGGAAAAAAGTAACACAGAAGCCTTTCAAACCACATGAAATTTATTTTGAATGAATTCATACTTTAGTTTTTGAGATATATCATTTTATATATTGCGTTTAGATATCGCGTGGTACTGAAATCAGCTCCCAAAACTTCGCTCACGGTAAACCGTTTCACGTGCACGGACTTTGGTGGATCCATAATATGTGTGTGTGTGTGGGGGGGCTTGTATAGTGAGTGTGTAGTGCGTGTATGGTATGTGTGGGTTGGCAATGTCAATTATGAAGATTTCCGTGCGCGCAATTTTACTGGATTATTATGCGATTTTTCCAAACGATGAATCTAAATACAAGATATGTAAGTGAAACTCTCCCTGTTTAACATGCAAAAAGAATTATTGCTCTGTTTTATTTGGTTGTAATGGTACATACATTTTGAAAATCAATATGCAAACAGGGCACTCCAGCCGGTGATAACTTTCCTTCTACATAATTGCATAGTGCTGCAATGGAAAAGCAAAAACAGGTTTCCGTTATCAGTAGCTAACAGTATTCCTAATTCTTATGGCACACAAAATTGACAACATTTTGGTGCATTTACATGATCGGGGGGTTTTTGTGGGAAAGAAACTTGGACATCCATCAAAGTTGAAGGAGAGATGTTTTTTTTGTTTTTTTCTCCTTTTTTTAAATGAAAAATGAGAGATGTTTAAATGAGCGTATTTTGAGAACCATTAGGTTCACAGCATTATAAGGCACATAAAGGGGTCTATTTTCATACATAAGGAGCACCGGGTTATAAGCCGCATGATAAAACGTATATAAAGAGAAACAAAACAGTCTGGTAAGTTGAACTTTATTCAACTCGTTCACAATAACTCAGAATATCGTTCAGTTGTAACTAAAACAGAAAAATACTCTCACATTTTAAATCATTCGTTTTCCACCAATAAAAAGTGGCGGAGGTCAGGGTCGTACTACGTCCTGTTCTCTGATTGGTTCATCGTTGCCAGCAATAGTGGCACCTGAAGTTAGTGTGAGGTTGGAACAACATCATAATTGGATTATAATATAGATTGGAAACTTGGGTTTATTTTAAAAACCCTAACGTTGGCTTGACGTCTAATTACAGTTAGGTAACATGGACTAGATGTTGGATGTTGGATGTTGGATGACGGTTGCTTGCCAGCGCTACATAATTAGTTATCTAATGTTGTCTGACGCTGCAACCTGTGTCCAACCAAGCACCAACTTTAATGTGTCGGCTGGGAATGGCCGACCATCAGTCAGGCTTCGTTGCTACCAAAGTCACTAAAACATTTTGACAGATTTTGGAGTAAAACATAAAACTACATAAAACTACCACATAAAACTAGTTCTAGCTCAGTAAGAACAACAAAATTCATACAGAAGGGACACCTGATTATAGGGTGCACGGCTGAAAAATCACCAAGAAACTCGGGGGCCAAGCTAAAGCCTGGTACTGGATTCAGCAGAGCTGCAAAGACAAGGCATTGACACTTCTCATGCTGGAAGACACATCTGACGTAAAGGTCTGCAGAGTCTGCAGAATCCCTACTAAAAGTCGTCAAGCTGCTGTTGCTACCAAAGATGGTTAAATCCCAACAGAGTGAATGTTCTGAATACGTTTGTAAATTAGACAATTCAGTGTTTCTTTTAAATTACTTTATAAATCTCTCCAAAAGCTGCTTTGCCTTGAAATCTTTATGCAAAAACGATGAAGACAAAGATGAATCTGAAAGTAAAGAGTTCTGCAGATGCCGCACCTGAAGGGACACAAAGGAAATTTGCATTTTCTAGAAAACCATGGCTTTCTGTTGCCTTTTGTTGAGAGGCAAAAGCAATCGTCTGTACCTTGGGTGTCAATCAGAATCACGTTTCTGCGGAGGTCAGAGACAAACTGCTCAAGGTGTGATAAGTCTCGGTAGGCTGCTCCGCTCCAGCAACACAAGCAGAAATAATACATTTGCACCCAACAATATCGCCTGGCCCCCACATTTCAAGCAGAACTTTAAACGCTGACAGATACCAGAGTGTGTCTGCTGCTTTCGCTCAGACAAAAAAAAAAAAATGGAATCAAAACTTCAGTGAAGGTTTCCATTATTATTGTTGTTATTTTTTCTGCCAGTCAACAATTTGAGCTCACAGCCTTGTGGGCAATTTTATGAATACATATGAGGACCTTTAACTCACCGGTGGCTGCCACACTCAGCAGCGCCTTGAGCAATATCACTTTGAGAGCACCACCCAAACAGAAAGACATCGGAGCAGCATGAATATTCATTTGCCGGAGCCCAGTTTGAGAGCGGGGGAGAGAAATGAAGAGTCTGATGTAAACATCGATACCGGGTCAGGAGGAGACGAACCACGGTTGCTTTCAAAGAGAAACGCAGTGCCAAGGGGAGATGAAGAAACTGCACTGGAGACCCTGGAGGAAAAGTTGCCATTAAAATGGCGTTAAATACTTGTCTACTTGGCTATTTCCTGGAAGGTGCAGGTGCTGCGTTGAGGGAGCCTTCCCCCCGGTACGCACGTCCACGAGCCCGGCGCTGATTGGAAGCACAACAGCGCTGGTGGGTATAAGGCCCTGCGGGCCACACCGGCGTCCTCCATCATTATGCCGACGGCACTGTCATTTCTGGATGCTGATTAAAATGTTTCCAATGTTGAAAGAAGCTGAAGGTTAAACCACAAAGGGTCCATTAGAAGTCATTTCACACTGCATCTCTCTCTCTCTCACACACACACACACACACACACACACACACACACACACACACACACAGGCACTGAAAATCTGGCTTTTGCAACAGAAAGGGCTTGTGGGAGTTGAGTCTGATCTCGTCTTGGTTTTATCACATGGGCTTTAACTCAACCTCAGTTATGTTTTCTTATAAGAAAATAGAGGTTGTATAAGAAATACCGTGAAATGGGGGATAAAAAAAAAATCTAATATTCAGACAAAAGAAAGCTCGACTTGGTTTTTATGTGACCAGACATAAATCACTGTCAGGCGAATAAGGACGGCTGAAATAAACGGCACGATCCTCATTCCATCTGTTTTCCTTCGGCGTAACTGTGATGTTATTGTCATGGATCGGGGGGGATTATTGAGCGGCGCAGAGCTGCGGTAACTCTAGAAGTGTTGCACGCAGCCTCGGACCCAATTTATTTGCATCGCTCGGGCCGTATTGGTCAGCCTTAAGTTGGATTGCATTTCATCAAACCCGGATCCCTTCGGCCGCCCCGCATCAGATCCGTTTGGGTTGGGCTTACTCAAAAGAGGCTGGAGTAAAACCTAAGGGCTGTTTTGTTGGTTTAGAGTGCAGAAGAGGCAGAGCCTAATTACCGTTCACAAACTGTTAATACAGTACCGCCTTAAAATGAGATAGGGAGCATAAAATATTAATATACAGATTAAAATTCATACTGTATGTCTAACATGATGAAAAATAGTGTCACCAACTTTTTTTTCAATGTACCTCATGAGCTTTTTAGTACTTCTGTAAGTATCTAGTCGAGACTTTTATGTCTTAAAACTTGTATTATTTAAGGCGATTCATCTACTTGTAATCTTGCATAAATCAATAAGAAACCACGAGATTCTATTTTAAAGTACGCTCTCTCCATGTACCCGTCACTTTGGCGCGGGAAGTTTTCCAGCCCTCACCCGTGTTCGCTGCCGCGGCTTTGAATATGTTGTTTTTTCTGAGAGCCTCGTGCAGCGTGAGGCTCATAAATTAATTCAACAGATAGATAACCCCCTCCTCACACTCATCGAGCCGGCGCAGAAAAGGAATTTGCTGAGTTTATTGTTAAATGGAGGCTCTGGCGAGCAGGATGTGAGTGGGGATTTAGTGCACCTTCAGGGTCTCCCTCTTTCCAAACTGAAAATATGCCTCTGAGATCTCATCTCATATTAATTTGTCACCGAGAAGGTAGTAGCTGTTGCTCCGTGCCGCCCTCTGGCTAACACCGAGCTATTCATCGTTTTGCAGAGCCGCGAGCCTTTTCCATGCCTTCATTCACCGAGTGCTTGTTCCACAATTTAACTCGTCTTGTTGTCATCACCCCCCCCTCTGCTTATTTATTTTGGTCCTTATCTTCCTGATATTCCCTCACGTATTGACTGTTACCGTACTACAATTATGCATCCTCCTGTGGGACAATTAAATCAGAGCTACCTTCCTGAGTGGAGAGGGCAGAATGAAAGGAATCGAGGAAATAATGATGTTAGATTTGTTTTTGCCGCCGCCTGTCTCTTTTGAACTAGCGCCTCTTGAAGTTGCAGTCGTGCGTTCCGACACCGTCTCTTGTCAAGGACGCTTTGCCTTTGAGCCGCGTTGTCCGACAAAAGAAATAAGCTGTCTGTCTTTCACTCGGCGGTGGAAGAATTCACTCATGTTTATGTGCGGGTCTCCTTTCATCCCCGTCCTGAACACCTTCTCCTCCTCTTCTTTGTCAGATGCAAGTGTAATCTTCACGCCAACAGCTGCGTGTACGACAAAGAGAAGTTGAGCTGCGAGTGCGAACACAACACCACTGGGCCCGACTGCGGCCGCTGCAAGAGGAGCTACCAGGGACGAGCGTGGAGTGCTGGCTCCTACCTGCCCATCCCCAAGGGCACGGCTAATATCTGTGAGTACCGACGCACAAACACGTGCACATGTGCACTGTTGTTTTTGGAAGCCTGTTTCATTTTTAGTTTTAGTCTAGTCTTTGGGTCAAGCTATCATTTTATTTTTTGTTAGTTTTAGTCAAGTTCATTCTCCTTTTAGTCGTGTCAAGTTTCAGTCGACTAAAAGTCTGAGTATTTTAGTCAGAGCTGCCTGGGAGATTTGCGAGGCCCTGTACGAAATGGTGGGGGGGGACCCTGGGTTTTTCGGGTCGGATTGAGTGTCTATATGTGCAATTTTAACTCTCCAATTAGCAAAATACTGGATACCTTCCCCTGCCTCATCATCATCTCTTGCCTCGACGAGGGGCCCCGCGGCTGCTTGAGACCCGGTCGGATTGGTGATTTTTGTAACAAATTTATCAAACGAGCCTTTCAGAGAGGCATTAAACTCTTCCATTTTCTTTAGTTTTTTTTCTTTTTTCATCTCCTGATGGAAATTTTCTGAATCTGTCTCGTTCTCTTGACATTGTGTGACAGTTTGTTCCAACTCCACCGTCTGGATCAGAGCAGCTTGTGTCTGCGCTTGGTCTGATCAGTTGTGTTGAACAACAGACACGCGCATCATTGCACATATTTATTGATATGCACAGACTAGTACACATTTAGGTCTGTAATGGAACGTGACCGTTGATATTTATAAGGGAAAAAACAAAAAACAAAAACGAAAAAAAAAATAAATAAATTTGAAAAAAAAAAAAAAAAAACGGCCCATAGCGCGAGGCCCCTTGGGGCGCGAGGCCCCGTGCGGTCGCACGGTTCGCACACCCCTTGCGGCGGCCCTGATTTTAGTCTTATTTTAGTCAGAATTGTCCAGGACCATTTTAGTCTAGTTTTAGTCAAAGATTGTATTTAGCCGAACCCATTTTACAATTCAAACAAGGTTATCTTATTTTTATATTATTGTTACTTATATTGGGATTGAGGATGTGATGTCAACCAGCAGCAGCCACTAAACCAGAGGAAACAACTTAAAAAATTTATGTTAAGGACCTTTGTTATAACATTTCGTCTCGTCTCGTTTTGGTCCACGAAAATGAAGACACATTTAAGCAGTTTTTATTTTGTAATCTACATTTTAGTCTCGTTTTTATTCGTCTACGATTTTGACTTATATATTTAATTATCGTTATTGTCACATGACCAGCATTTTCGTTGCGTCTCGTCTTGTTTTCCTCAGGTGATGAAGGTTCGTTGACGATGATATTTAGTCATAATTTTCGTTGACGAAAGCAACTTAACATACTTGCACGTGAGCACCGACATAGTTTAAAGGATGCTGCAGGTTTTACATCTTGCAAACAAGCGATGAAAGTCATTAAACATTAAAGGCATGGTAAGGCATTTCTGGACGACATTTCATCTGCCTTTCAAGAGTGGGAAATCTAGCAGCAGCTTTTCAAAGTGGAGTCGTAGTCATTCTCCTTTCCCTGCTCTGTGTGGGCTAACATTCAGGTGTAGTGAAAGCACCAACCTTTTAGCGCAGTCAACAAACATTACAAGGATATACACTGAATTATAACTATTTAAACACTCCTGACCTGCATCAAAAGCTCTGAATTAAAGACATGATATGAACATTTGAACGCTCTCTATATCCATGATTCATTTTGCCCGAGGCTCGGCGCGTACAGGAAAGTATCGGTGAGTGTTCCTTACAACAAAAGGCCTCTGTCTGGCTTTTTTCTTTGTTTTTTCAGTCCATCTTTCACAAAACACCACAATAAAGCGGTGTTCACACCTCAGTATCCGAACAAAACAAGCATTGTATTTCTCTCCCCTTTTCCGTTTCTTTTTTTTAAAACCACACATAAATCAAAGTAGACAAAAAGACAAAAAAAAAGCCCTGCCTTGTTGGATATTCTCCCTCTGCATCACTACCAGCTCACCGGGCCTCGCTACACTGCGTTTTCTCTTCGATTTCCCAAATGAAAGGTGCTTTCCATTCACCACATGTTGTTGAACCCCAGAATTATCGGCACTTGTTCTCATATATAAATGAACCCCGTGTTGGGATAGATTGAAAAGGGTGCGTCTGTTGTTCCGGATGGATACCTGTTGTGTTAGCAATCTTGTGTCATCAGTTTGGTGATAACCAGTATTTGGTGCCCTGAGAGCTTCCACCTTCTTTGTTTTTTGGTGCAAATTCCACTGATTTCTCTCCAAGATGTTGAACATGTGTTGATGGGAAGATCACGACGTGAGATGGTTTATGATCGTTTCAGCTGAGTGACGAAGGAAACACAAGTGACATTTCTACAATGTTGGTACCTGTTTTGTTTTTTGTTGTTACTTTTGGCATAAAAAATTTCATATATTAAAGGGATACTATTCATTAAACGGTAGCAGATCATTTTGCATTTGGTGTGGCAAATTATTATGTATTCAGAAGTGGAGGTCTGGCATAAAACTTTTTTTTTATATACTTTATTTTTGTAGAAAAATCATACAAAAAAAACAAAACATACAGAATAACATGCAACAAGCAGTCGGTCACCTATACATTGATACATACCCTATTCTCATGAGGATACATGTCAGTCCATACAGAAGTGGGTCAGTGGACATCTCTTGTGGTCATATACACAATCCATTTATCCCAGTATTGCAGATATTTTTCCATCCGTAGATTTAGTGAGAAGGTCATTCATTCCATATTTTGAATGTTAGACACAGTATCTATCCAGTCTGTCTCTGTCGGAGGAGAAGCCTGTAACCATCTTCGCGTTACAGCTTCTTGCTGGCTGCTAGCAATGTTTTGAGTGGTACTTATCACGCACCAATAAATGGGGTGCGATTTTGCCCAAAAAAATAACGGAGAAAGAGCAATCAATTGCATCACCAAAAATATTTTGTATTGCTTGTATGATCTCTTGCCAATATGGCAGAATAGCTGGGCAGCTCCAAAATATATGAAAATGATCCGCCAGCTGTTCTCCACAGTTCCTGCAGCATAGACCCCTGCCCCTCTCCCCTGTCTGCTTACATTTATGGCATAAAACATTTTTCTTTCAAATTCAAAAATACTTTTTTGCTATTCTATATTATACTTTATTATGTATTATTATTTATCAAAAACATTTTTTTTTCTCTCAGGGGGAGAGCCCTACAGTTCAGGTATGGTCCAGTTTTGTTGTAAATAGGGGTCAAGAATTGAGCCCTGCACACAGGAACATGTGGATTAGTTTACCAAATTAAACATAGTATAATTGATAAATAAAGGGAAGATTAAGGAACTAACACAGACTACAGAAGAAGAGAAAATGTCAGTATTACAACAGCAACCGGTAGTGAAATCCCAGCTTTCACTGCAGCAAGGTAGTTAGCTGTAACATTGCTTACGCCCTGTAGCTTCACCATAACTGTATCTCTAAGAAGAAAAAGAACTCTACAAAAGGTTTTTGTCATTTTTATTCATAAAAGCATGGCACACACCTCGTGATAGCCTCCCCAAGCAATGAAAAGTGAATTAAACAAGTATTAGCACATGGACACTTTTGCCGCTGTGATGATAACGGACATAGATCAGCTGGTTAATGACAATTCACTTTACCACCCAACACAAAGACATTTGTTTTACAGCGCTTGGCAGTAGACGACACCAACGACAGCAGTTTCAGGAGAACACAATGCACTTTGACATCAGTCCAGTCATTTGCCCAAATGCGATCCAGCATGTCTGCAAGTCGTCCAACGATAGATGAAACAGGGAAAGACACAGTTACAGAGCGGACAGCTTTATCGCCAGATCAAAACAAGAAGCCACAGCGACAACACACACTCAGTCAGGTACCAAAAACAAGTCGTCGTAGATCTCAGTAACAAATAAAAGCCAGTCCAAGATGTATCCTACCCCTGTTCCTTGATCAGTTATTCTGCTGCCACTTTTTCTCTCAGAGTCCTCGTCCAGGATTTAGCCTTTGTGATTGGACCCAAGAGTACAAAACAGTCCAAGATTTTCTCTTAATCACTTCCTTCGACCTGGTTCTCTTTGACCTGCTCTGCACCTCCACCATGATGAATGTACCAAAGTGTTCTAGGTTGGACCACAACGTTTCGTGTCAGGAGCAGGAGTCCCACTCGCCCTAATATAAATCAATAAAATCTTAGAAGGATTTTGAAGCTACAACTCTAACTTCAAATGTAGTCTTGCTTCAAAATCTTTGGAATACAGTTTTGTAAACAAAATAAGCTGGCATATTTGTGTTACCACAACACTTTAAATGCTTAAGAATAAAGGTGGAAAATTACACCTTTTTTCCACAAAATGAATAGAGTTCTGGGTATGCTAAATGAGCTGTTTGGAAGTGAGTTTCCTTTACAGTTCTGAAATTGCAACAAGTAACTGCTGCGGGGGGCCAGGGCTTCCATTGAATATTTTTCTTTTTTTAAGAGCATAACCCTCCAAGAGTTCGTTCTGCAAGACCTCACTTAAAAAAAATAAGATGATTTCAACCTCAAAGAAAAATCTTCAGTTTTGGAAAAATGACTGTAACTACTGTTGCAAACAAATGCAGTGGATGATTATTCAAACTTAACGCCCTCATGTAATGCAGTAAAGCATAATGATTCAGTAGTGTTATAGCGCAACTACATCATATAAATAAGGCCGAAAACATTTGGTAACTAGGTTAGATGGCTTTGGATTGACTACATCCCATACAGTAATGCCGGAGATCTGCAAATACGAGAAAGGTCTTTCCATTACACTTTTGGGCTGAAGTGGCCTATCGATGAGTCTGAAATACCCCCTCAGAAAAGCATTAACGGGTTTTGGTGACCCGTTAATGCTTTTTTTATCTGCAATATTTAGGTTTCGGGCAAATCTAGTAGCAATGAAAACACGACTTATGACACCCCAAGGGTCACTCTCTACACCTTCTGTTTCACCCTGTAAAGACTGCCCCATTTTCTGTCACTTCAAATGCAGATGAGCCACTTCTCTGCTCGGCCTTCTCCTCAACAGAAGATGACTCCATTTACAGGCGTTCTGGGTAGTTTTTTCATTGATACATGTCTCTAATACTAGGAACGGGCCTGCAAAAGTGGTATTCAGGAACCTGTACGCAGCCAAAAACTTTCCTGTAGCCGGAGAGGTACTCGACAGCAACTACCTGACAGGGGCGTCTGCTAAAACACCGTTCAGCATTCTCACGTGTACATAAATCATGTGAACTAGGGCTGTTCGATTTTGCCCAAAAATAAAATCTCGATTTTTTTCTCTCAAAATCCGATTTTCGATTGCGATTACGATTATTTTGTGAATTGACAAAAGGCAAAGAAATGATTTCAAATATGCTGTTTTTTTATTGAACATTTGCCCCATTGGGCTTTAAGTGCAAACTTTGCTCTTACTAAACCAAAAATGAATGAATAAAGTGCAAAACTCTGTAAAATAAGTTGAAAAAAAGTTTAAAAAAATATAATAAAATATAAAGTTTTATCTCTGAAAAAAAAAATCAGCAAATCAGCACTTGCAAACATACAGTAAGTTATATTTCCAATTAAATAAAACAAGACATTTTCTAATTAAACTAAACTGGGTCTTTGCATGCTAAATAATAATGCAACCCATGAAGGAGGTAGAGGTGTGTAATGTCAGTCATTACATTTGCTATTCACATTTGCAAGTTTTTTGCAAGGAACACGAGCCGGTCTACCGCATCTGGCTTGAGGGATGCCCGGTGACATGTTACAACGCCCCCTCCTACACTAAAGAGCCTCTCCGATGGGGCACTTGTCACAGGTATTGAGAGGTATTTCCATCAATCATTAATATGGTATCAATCATTAATATGTGTGCAGACAAGGTTAAAAAAAAAAAACGATTTTCACGTTTTAACATCGTTCTAATTACATAATCGCGATTACGATTTAAAATCGATTAATTGAACAGCCCTAATGTGAACACAACAAATTTGAACCTTTTGGACCAGAAACCTCTCTTTGAAAATGAAGTAAGTCCACAGGGCTCTTTGCTCATCTGCTGATGGCAGGGAATGCAGCATTTTGTGTTGACCTGAACAGCTAATTACTGAGCATTTCAAGTGCTTTCCAAATTTGGAAAAGTCTCTTCACTGCTATCATGAACACAACAACAGCACATCTTCAGAGTCATTCAACTCTGTGCAGCCAGGCCACATCTCTTGATGTAAGAAAATTCTCCCGTGGAACACTGCTGAATCTGACCGGCTCTGCTTCTCCCAATCGTCCTGACTGAGGCAGCACACTCAACACAGACCCACTGGTTTAACTAGACACTTTTACGGTGTGGTAGGCGTCCCAGATAACACTCTTTCATGCTCAAGCCATAATGTGTCCCCTTTAAATCGCAGCAGATGGATGAAACCTCCGAGGAGGTTACAAGACAAAGGTAAGGTTTAAAGAGGGGTGCATTGAAGGTGCGTCACAAAAAAAGGTTCAGGAGGAGGATGTGTGTATTCGCCCTACAGAACTGTAAATTAGAAAATTCAGCTTAAAATAGATGCAACAGAAACTAAAGTCTGAACTTAATTCAGTGCCCTAAATCACACTTATCTTGGCTTTTGGTTCTGTTTTTGTTCAGTACACTCCCTAATCAGGACGACTGTGCCAGTTATTTACCAGTGAAAGAGACCTTGCAAAAATGTTCACGCTTATTGTGTGTGGTAAAAATATTAAGATAATAAATTGAGGAAAAACAAAGCTTTTTACCAGCGTAACAAATTGGAGTGAATGCTATTCAAATTTTCATCTTTTTTTTCCCAATGTTTTTTCCCCCTAAAACTCTTGCTGTGTGTTTTCTGTTCTTTTCCCCTGGTAGAAAAGAAGCATCTGCTCTTTCTGTGGTGTAAACAAAACAAGGACACAGTGTCAGACAGTAGTCTGCTCTTGCAGCAGGTCAATGTGAGATGGAAACAGACCACGTTTGACGGCACTTCCCTGCTCCTTTAGACCCCTCAAAGCTCCACACCTACTCCCACACACCTTCACAGTGCGTCCTGATTCCATACACCCAGAGCCATACGTATTTGTTACAGATTACAGATTCCTTACTACCACCAGCTGCAAGAGTTTAATGTAAAATGATGGGGTTGTGATTGGGTAAGGCATCAAGTTCAGAAAGTAGTCATCCAAATAATTACTTGAGTAAAAGTAAAAAAGTACTTGGTGGAAAAACTACTCAAGTACTGAGTAACTGTTGAGTAACGTCTGATTTATTTTTTTAACACAACCATTCAAACAGACAAAAGTACAAAATAATTATCTTCAGGCAAATTAAATCAATAAAATAATAAAATACATTAGAATTAATAAAAAATAAAAATGTACTTAAATTAAAATCTTAAAGTAAATTCAAGTACTTTAATAAATAATAAAATAATAACAGAATAAAAAAATAAATTAAGCACAAGTAGCACAAAATTTCCAGCCTTTGTACTTTTCTTTTTTAACCAGGCAGAACTAGAACAAGCCCATGAACTCATAGAAACTCTGTGTGTGTTTGAGTCTGTGTAAATGTGACAAAACATGCAAAAACAAACATTTTTCTAAAAGAATCACCCAGTGATGTCATGAGATTGACGCGTACGTGAATAAAAGGGATAAAAGAAAAGTAACAGCTCAACGTAGCCTAATGTAGCGGAGTAAGAGGAACAGTTTCTTCTTCACAAATCTACTCAAGTAAAAATAAAAAGTACAGTGATTCAAAACTACTCCTAAAAGTACCAAATTTCCCAAAATTTACTCAAGTAAATGTAACGGAGTAAATGTAACTCGTTACTACCCACCTCTGATCAAGTTTGAACATTAACTGTCAGTGTTATCACCTGACCGTAACTTCAATAGCAGCCCTTTTGTCCCCAAACGTCTGCTAAAACAGCGAGATGAGCAGCCGGGCGTTAAGTCTGAGCGTCCTGGCCTTCTCTGCAAAGTCCAACTCTGATATCTCCCTCTCATCTTATTGCATTCCCTGTGATTTGAGCCTTTCTTGGCGTTGCGTGAGGACTCTAGGCCGGTGGCCACTGATGACTTATTCTGCCTCCCCGAGGAGCTACGATATGAGACTTAGGGAGGGTTAGTGAAATAGCCGGTCCCACAGTCCAGATTGACAGCACATTATTAAAAAAGGTGACACACACGCACGCACACACACACACACACACACAGAGGTGCTCATCCAGACCCGTGCTCCTCATAGCGTTCATGTGCACGCATTCATCACTGCACAAGGACACACACACTCCCTTTGACCTGCGAGTGATGAAAAACAGTGCCAGTATAAAGTGCATTATTATACTTTGTCTTGGAGGAGAAAAGATCCATAATGTAATAAAGCAGCAAGAAATCTATAGGAATGCAAGGTTATCCCTCCTGGATAGAAACTAAAACATGCAAGGCTGGGAGAAAAATGCTCCTCGTGCTCTCGTGCAATTTCCAAAACTCTCCTTTTCTTCTCAGCGTTTTGCCCCAAACCCCAGTGAGCATATGGCATCTCTGCAGGGACAAATTTGTCAAAAATGAAAAAGTAATTAAGATTTAATTTCTTTTTACGATGCCCATCAAGTCGTCTAATGCGATAAGGAGGTCAATGAATCATTGTCTGGGGGGGTGGGGGGTGCACAGCGCCGGGGATGTTTGTGTCAACTCACAATTGCACCGTGTTTGCAGAGCAGAAGAGGAACAGGGTTTAAAGAACGATGGAGAAAGAAATGGATGGCGAAGATAGAAGGAGGGGAAGTGGGCATCACTCTTTGTCACAGCTGGCTCAGCCTTCTCTGGTGGCTCTGTCTTTCCCACTTTTCTTTTCTCCATCTATGCCCCCCCCCACACCATCCCACACCCCTCCCACCCTCCTCTCATCCTCCACTCGTTGTCGTTTCCTCCCTCTGTGGAGACAGAAGGAGAGG
Organism: Cololabis saira; assembly: GCF_033807715.1. NCBI lineage: Eukaryota > Metazoa > Chordata > Actinopteri > Beloniformes > Belonidae > Cololabis > Cololabis saira. The sequence goes on from NC_084608.1 coordinate 10,441,962, forward strand.
GATCAGTTGGAGGATTAACCATGGCAGTTCATTTCACTGTAGGACTGGGGATACTGAGGGGAATAGGAGTTGGCGGTGCGGGGGGGAGGAGGGGGCAGCAACTACTGGCCTCTGAAAACTTTATTTCAGATATTAAACATGTATCATAAATGTCATATTAAAGCCAAGATTTGTCTGCACGCATTAAATAGTTACAATGATTTGGGAAATTTGCACTTTTTCCATTCTCACTCCGTGCAGCGGGAGCATGGTGCCGTTGGTAGATTGTTCCCTGAAACCACACTTTTGGTGGAAATATTTGTGTATAAACTGAATACATCACATGTGGACACTCTGTGATTAACAGTTTCACTGTTTGTCCTTTTCAATTTGTTTCAGTTTCCAATCAAAATCTTTGTTTTGCTGTTGAACTAAATCTCACGAGTTGGACCAACACTGAAATATGAAGGTTGTGTATTGGCTACTGCGGTAGTCAGTACGTTTACATGCACTAAAAGAAAGTTAGTTAACAAACTACTGATAATCCAGAAGAGATTCCTGAGATCAATCTCTATGTCCAATAGACATAATCCATCCGCACCTCTGTTCAAAAAATACTCTATATTACCCATTCATAAACTCAATGTTTTTCACTCATGTTTATTTGTGCACAAGTTTATCAACAATAAGCAAGATCTTCCGGACACCTTTCATAATTTCTTTAGTTTTTCATCTGACTTGCATTCATACTCAACTAGACACAGTGTCAATCTACATTTACCCTTCTGTCGAACATCTTTTCATCAGTTTAATATTTCATTTAGAGGTCCTAAACCCTGGAACAATTTAGATATGTCTCTGAGGTCCACATTGTCATTTATATCCTTCAAAAAATTGCTGAAAAAATATCTCATGTCCTAATTTTTCAATGTATTCTCTATTATGTATCCTTGTTTTCTTTTCATGTTTATAATTAGAGTTTTCCTATGTTTGTACATTTAATTTTCTGTTTAGAGTAGATGACGGGAGTGGAACTCTGTACAAGCCCTCTGGGCTTCGTTCCCTCCTTGCACTATTTTTTAAATTGTGCTAAATAAATAAATACAAATAAATACAAATACAAAGTCAAATTGTGGCCTTAATCCGACCGATATCACATTTTTTAAATTAGCAGGGCTGTAGTCGAACCGGACTGAAGCTCTTGAGATTGAGCTGTTAGTGCCAGATATTGCGTCCTAATCCGAGTTATTCCGGCGTATATATGCCACCCACGCTGAACCGAGCTAGCAACTGCCCCGGGACTCCCCCTTCTGGACGAAAGCCAGAATATCTACACAGTAGGAGACAAAAGAAGACGAACAACAAAGAAAGAACCGAAAAAACGGCAACGCGAAAGTGCGTGTGGCGCCACCTAGAATCACGGTGTTGAACGCACCTCACTCAATAATCGATTGTCTTCTGGTGCATCTATACTTGTAATTCTGGGAAACTCCAGTTTAATCCTTAGCTGGATTGTTGCCAATAGCTCGATTTAGATGTGCATGTAACCGCACTGAGTTGCCTGTCACTCATATTTAACCTTTTAGCCTTTACAGGTTATTTCTAAACAGCCCTTTCACATCCAGATACAAAGAGCACTTCTTATTCACCCACGCGCCGATCGATGAATAATTGATGTTTTGTCTCATAAGCTTCATTTCATCAGTTCACATACATCAATTTTTTTGTATTTCAGGTTTGCAAAACATTCCAAAAATGTTTAAAACAGTACAGTTTTTAGCACTTTGTCATGTTGCAGCCCCCTCTGACAACTCTCTGCCAAAGCTTTCTGGCTTTGGAGATACAAAGTGATGAAGGATTTCAAATGTCATGTTGGCCCAATTTTCCTTCAAATACATCTTAAGGAGTACAAAGTACAGGATCTTGGCCCCGTTCTTCATCACATGTTTCAGACCTGCCAAGGACACAGAAACAATGCCCATCATCTCAGGTCCAGCTCTTATAGACGTGTAAATACACATTTCAAATATGTGATAGATATGTTCAAGATAAATCTGAGCCCAGAGATGCCAGAGATGCTTTTCTTTGTGCCAAAGTAATCTGAAGTAATGAGCTATTGACGAACGAATGTTCTCGCTGCAGTCACCTGAGGGATCAGAGTTTACAAGTGTCCAGTTTTGGGTTGTGCTCTTGCACTTTACACTAAAAAATTCCTCCAGATTCCTTCAGTCTTGTAATGATTTACACTGTAGAAGGAAAAATATGCAAATCAATCCAAATTGCGTGGTTGTCTGCTTCCTTTTAATTTTTGTAAGTTAGTAACACTGCAGATCGCGCTAAAAACGAGATTGATAGCGACCGACCACTGTCAGGGACGCTGGGACATCACATTTCAACATACAAGGGAGGGGGGGGGGGGGGGGTACAAGTGTTGGGGACGATAATACCTAGTGAAATCCATCATGTTGTTCTGATATGTATTTGTAGTTATTTTATATGTATTAAGTAATAGGATAAATCAATGCAAATAGACACAGAGTAATTCCATAAATGTATAAAAAAAAAACATTTACATTTTCCCCTGAAGCCGAGGTGTGGCGGCTGCCGTACCCAATTGACGGCCCTGATCTAAATGACAATAAAATTTCATTCAATACCATTCCACCACTGCTTCCATCTGTAATACTATAATACAGTGTGCTTAAATGTTAAATGAATACTGCATTCAAACTTACACATTGACTGCAGCAACTTTCTCCCACGCCAATTTTGCTGCTGCAGCTGTTTTTTTTTTCCGAAATATGCTCTCATACTCGCCATACGCACGTATTAACACTTCTAACTCCAGTGGCATGAAGTATGTGGATCTTCAGAAACTAATGTTTCCTCAAAGGAATTTTGTAAATTGAAATGTTAAATAAAGTTTTTAAAAAAAAGAAAAAGAAAAGAAGAAAAAAAGAAAAGAAGAAAAAAGAAAAAGTAGGTGGATCTTATGTGGTCGCCGGTTGCCATGGTGAATCGTTGTATCAGGGCTCAATTGATGCTGGCTTTTAATAGTTGTGGCGCACGCGCTTAACTCCAGGTGAAACTACTTAGGGTCGATTTACTAAAGGTTTGCGTGCGTAAAAACGTGTGCAAACTTGACATCACCCGCAAACCAAAGTGCCAGCTGATCTACTAACAGCGTGCAAAGACGACTGCGTCTCTCAAATGCGCAAAATAGCACACGCAATCCATTTAGTACTTTTGCCCTGATGAATAATCAATATGGGGCGTACCCGGCAGAAATCGCTAAATACTGGGAGGGAAAGATGCAAATTGGTCCATTTACCACGCGCAATGAGATTTACCAAGCCTGAAAGTTTTTGCGTGGATTGTGATTGCGTCTGTATTTAATACGTTCGAAAGGAAGGTGCTAATCTCCACATGCAAAAGGAGAAATATTTTATTTGAATGTTAAAGCGAGTATTATTCAGCAAAAGGTTGCCACAGGAGGCACATTCATTTTTTTATTTGTGATAATAAATAAATCACGTGTTTTCATGGAGAAAAAAGTGTTTCTCATTGTTCGCCTATACTTGTTCTGCAGTTGTCATACCCCGGTGTTGTGCAGTATTCAGCAACCCTGCCGTGAAAAGCACCCCCTCGTCTGACAAAAATGATATTCTCATTCCGTGTTCTGTTCATGTTCTGTTTAGCGTCCAGTTTTGTGTTAATGATTCATGTTTAAATGCGCTCATGGATTCGGGTAAGAAAAAAAAAAATCGGGTAAATGGTTATTGATGTCATTAATTAATAGCCTGCTTACTGTGTTGTCTTCCATAATATTTGTAAATATATATAATATAAACTCAAACTAAATATATTGAAGTGTCAGTGTGTTGTTTTTTTTCTTGGTCTACTTATCATTGAATATACGAGGGGGTGCTTTTCACGGCAGGGGTGCTGAATACAACAATTTGTCTCTTCCACTAATATCTCTAACTCCAACTCGTCAAATTGCATTTTGCGCTTGCGACTATATCCTGCTTTCCATCCAGACTCTCCATGGCGCAAAGTTTGCGCCGCAAACCGTAAGACACGCAACACCTCATTTAAATACTGAGGTTTGCACCTGTTATCAATTGCGCACGCAATCTTAGTTGATCACCCGCAAACCACACAACAACAGCACGCGCAAACTTTTTCAGTGCACACACAATTTAGTACTCTTTATTTAGGATCTTAGTAAATCGGGCCCTTAGAGTTGAGTAAATTAACTGTAATCCGCTGTTCTGGAACCGAAAACTCTGAGTTTCCGATCTCAGAGTAGATCAACTAAGAGTTCAGGATTAGACTCAGAGTTTGTTGAACCTGCTTTGTGAAACGGACCCCAGATGATGGAGTGGGTCAACGCTGGGCTCAGATCTACTTGAATGAACCCATTTTCCCCAAGTCCCAAGCAGCCACGGCGACCAATATTTTGAATATAAAGAAGGTGGATTTATTTACAAGAATTGAATAAATGAAGTAGAGCTTGATCTGGCTCCAGGGTGGACAAAGGCCAACATAAACAAAACAGATCTAACATAACCTTACCAAACATAAAGAAACCAAACAACAACAACTTACCTCCCTGGCTAACATAAACATGAGAAAATAAGGTTAACCAAAATGGCAGTCGACCCCTAATTAGCTTTAACAAAAGATAATGAGATTACTACTAAGAGCGGGATCTGAAGTGTGGCCGGTTGGGAGAGGAGGGAGATGGGAATGTCCCTCATCAGCAGCGGAGGCTGCATCATCCAGGCCCTTTATAAAGCGGGTAAGAGCCAATCACCGGCCGAGCTGGAAGCCAATCCCCCAATCACCTCCTGGTCCTCGCACACACCTATTCACATACAGGACTGTCTCAGAAAATTAGAATATTGTGATAAAGTCCTTTATTTTCTGTAATGCAAAAATGTCATACATTCTGGATTCATTACAAATCAACTGAAATATTGCAAGCCTTTTATTATTTTAATATTGCTGATCATGGTTTACAGCTTAAGAAAACTCAAATATCCTATCTCAAAAAATTACAATATTCTGGGAATCTTAATCTTAAACTGTAAACCATAATCAGCAAAATTAAAATAATAAAAGGTTTGCAATATTTCAGTTGATTTGTAATGAATCCAGAATGTATGACATTTTTGTTTTTTTAATTGCATTACAGAAAATAAAGAACTTTATCACAATATTCTAATTTTCCGAGACAGTCCTGTATACAAAAGTGAATAGACACACCTGTCACAGATGACCACTCTGAAAAAAACTGACATATTAACATAAATACGACCACAGTCGTAACACCTTTTTGTCCTCCATAAACCCCCCACAGGACCGGCAAAAAGTTCCGTCTCCGCAGTCTGATGTCTGATGTGTGGAGGGTCCGGCCTGCGAGGATTACGGCAGTCGGGACTTTTCCCAGAACGAGCTGAGACCCAGTTTATTAGAAGGTTTTAAAACTTCTGGACTTGACAGAAGGAGGGATGTGGCCCAGTCAAAACACAGAGAGTTGCACTCTAAAAGATCTTTAAATAAAGTAAACATAGCTTGTGTGCCACAGACTGCTCCCAAACAAGAGGGGGCAAATAATACCTCTAAAACACTTGAGTTGGCTTTATTAAATGTTAGGTCTTTAGCTGGGAAAACATTTTTAATTAATGATTTTATCACAGCACGCCGTGGATTTGTTGTTTTTAACTGAAACTTAGTTAGACCAAAATAACCGTGCTGGTGTTGAATACATGGCTGTACTGTACAGCTGGAGGCCTGTTTCTGCATGTTCACAGCCCCCCAAATACTGTGCAGACCTTTTTGATGACCTCAGTGAACTGCTGTGTATGATCTGTGTTGATTTTGACCGTGTAATCATTGTTGGGGATTTTAACATCCATGTGAACAACCCTCAGGACAAAGGGACTACGGACCTGAGTAACCCTCTGGACAACTTTGGGCTGACTCAGCATGTAACAGCACAATGTGTCCACCGAAAACCGGTTTAAACACCATGACACGGTTTCAACCCATTAACAGCAAAGACCTGGAGGACATCTTACATCTGCTGAACATCCTGCCAACACACTTTTTCAAAAAGGTCTCAAATATTTTGGAGTCAGACCTGCTACTAATCATGAACTTGTCCATAATGTCAGGTGTCTTTCCAAAGCCACTAAAAACAGCTGTGATTAAACCTCTGCTGAAAAAAGACAGTCTTGACAAGACACAAATGAACAACTACAGGCCCATCTCAAATCTTCCCTTTTTAAGAAAGATCATTGAAAAAGCAGTCTTTCCACAGCTAAATAACTTTTTAACACAAGATAACTGCTATGATGCCTTCCGGTCAGGTTTTACACAGCACCACAGCACTGACAAATCTGGGTGTAGTGATGGACTCAGACCTGAATCTGGAAAAACACATTAAGGCAATAACAGTCAGCCATCCAGTTAAAAGATCTGATGTTTCAGCAGGACCTGGAAAAACTAGTCCATGCGTTCATCTTTAGTAGCTTGATTATTGTAACAGCATCTTTACAGGTTGTCCTAAAAAGATCAGTCAGACAACTGCAGCTCAATCAGAACTCTGTTGCTCCAGTCCTCACTAATGGCCCTTTTCCACTAGTATCTACTCAGCTCGCTTCTACCCGCCACGCCCCCGTCTTGTGCTTTTCCACTACGGGCTGAGGCGGGTGGAGCCGTGCCAAGTAGATACTTTTCTGTACCGAGGCTGTCGAGGTTCTAAGCGTGCTGAGTCAGCTCTGGATCTGACGTCACCACCCTCCACACCACCGATTGGTCGGAGGGCGGGGCCGTCAGACGTTTGAATCAGGAAGCGGGAGTCAGCGCGAGAGCGACTCGCGGTGATTTTATTATAAAGCGCAAACGTTTTTTTGGTGATCCAACTCTGAGGTGCAGATGTTCATAAACCTGGTGGCTGAGGAGAGAATTAAAAAAGGGATGTAGACGGGCGATAAGGAACGATCAGATCCACCAGGAGCTCTGTTTTACTCTCAGCCGCTCGCGGCTCCATCTGATTTCTCATCAGCGCCGACACGAACAAAGGGGTTGCGCAATCGAGTACGTCACAGCAGCTTCACCCCAATCTGCCCACTTCTCCCCTGGCTGTGGAAAAACAAACGAGGACAAAGCGGGTAGAGGCGTGACGAGGCATCACGAGCCGTCCTGAGCCGGGGCGCGCTGAGTAGGAACTAGTGGAAAAGCGGCATAAGACCAACAAAGTGGACACATCAGTCCAGCTCTGAGGTCTTTACACCGGCTGCCCGTCCATCAGAGGATAGAGTTTAAAATTCTGATGCTGGTCTATAAAGCTCTGAATGGTCCTGGACCCAAATACATCAGGGACCTCCAGGATGAACCTTCCAGACCCCTCAGGTCATCTGGATCTGTTTTTTAATCAGTTCCCAGAGTCAGTACCAGACATGGAGAAGCTGCATTCAGCTTCTATGCTCCACGTGTCTGGAACAAACACGCAAAAAGCCTCAGATCAGCTGAAACCCTCAGTTTATTTAAGTCCAGTTTGAAGACTCGCCTGTTCTCAGTTGCCTTTTGAATAAAGCTCTAGTCTGCACTGATAATTTAAAACTTTAGATCCTATTGATTGATATTGATTTCATCAGATTTTTATTTATTGGTCTTATTTATTTCTTTTAATGTATTTGTAAAGCACTTTGAATGACCTTGTTGTTGAATTGTGCTGAAGAAATAAACTTGCCTTGCCTTTGTGCCAGATTTTTTATTTTTTAAGAATTTAAATTTTTAAAAGACTAAGATAAATCAATTATTTATATAATGTTGATAATCTGCAGTTGCTCTGAAAGAGGGGGATAAAAAGACAAGCTTGTAAGAGAGGAATGCTGTTTAAGGTTATGACCTTTACTCTGCATGGTGGCATCGTAAGCAGTAAGTTGATATATGTATTTCTGCACGTAGCGTGCCCTTGCAGCACATTGCTAGTCTTGTAAGCATTGATCTGTTGATTTTTATGATCGTTTTTATGAGAGCTATACGAAGATATACCTCCGATCACCTTCAGACATGTATGCTTAGCTCTAATAATTGCTTAGCAAAGTTTTGGTGTCGTGTTGGTGTTGGGAGGAATAGTAAAACAGGATAAACCGGGAGATGCTACCTCTCCACACGGATCCATAACATTTCTGAACATCTTCCCTTGTGTCTATCCTCACAAAATGAGTAGATTACCTCATCAGGGCAGGATTAACAGACACTTGTTCAGATTTAGCTACAGCCAGCTTTAGAGTTTATGGATCACTCTGGATCAAAGTCGTGAAGGGCATGAACATCTGGGGTAGAGGTGGGGGGGTGGGGGGGGTGGCTCCTCTGAAATGATTCATCCCCTGCATGCAAAGAGCCACCACAATATCCTCCAATATACACCTCGCAGATGGGCGAGACAAGAAGCACTTTCTCATCAGCAGGTGACAGACCAAACAACTATAAGTATTATTTCATATGGCTTACGAAGAGCATCGCTGTTTTGCTGCTGTACTCTCATTAGTGTATGCTAATGCGAAGCTGCCAGGTGCAGCAGCCTTATTCTCCATCCTTTTTTGCAACCAAACACACGAGCATAACTTAACTCTCATCTGCAAAGACGTGTGATTGATCTTCCCTCTTCTGGAAAGGAAGAATTTCATTAGCAAAACCAAATCCCAGTGGAGCAGATAATTCTGCTGCAGCATAAACGTAAGTCTTTCATTCGTGTACCCGGTTAGTGTACGTAGTCGCAAAGAGATGTTGCTTTTTGTGCACAGGTTTGACGAGTATATACTTGTCAGCGTCGCATAACAACCTATGAGGTTTGGAAGTAAGGAGAAAATAAAATGATAAAAATAGAGAAGATACAATGCATGTGAACTGAAGAATGGAGCAGAAGTAAAGAAAAAGTTGCCATCTGAGCAGCCCCGCCCTTTGTGTTGTGAATGATAAAATATGGATTTATTTCAGTAACATCAGTACTATTTTGAATCAAATCAGTCTTAAATTACTTGGAGCACTTGACGATACATCACATCATTTTTCAGTTAATATCCATCAAAGTGCTCAGGTTTTCTAATCATATGCATTGTTTAAAACTTCTATTTTCATCTTTTAATTTTTAAAATGAATTGTTTCCCAAATATCTACCGACAACAGTCTAAATACCTTACCAACGAGGCATCAGTAAACACTAATGTGATGACCTCACACCTACTCCAGTAGAATTTAAACATCATTTTAACATAATTAATGCTGGACACCAAAAAATAACAAATAAATAATATATTAAATCTGAGTTACTTTCCACTTCAGATTGTAAGACTCGGGGCTTTATTAAACGAGCTGCTCTGCACAAAATTCAAGGGTTTCTCATTAGAGCTCCGGCACCTCCATGCAGTCGGTGGGTGCCATATGTTTGTGCATCTACACAGGATCTAGCTGTGTGCACATGCCGATGCTTCCCCAGTCTCTCTCCCACACAACACCCACTCGTGTTAACTTTGTACTCCTCTTTCCGCCGTTATTTGAATTTTCTCCTTTTTTTTTCCCGCCCCACTCTTATTCTCTGTAAAACTCATTGATTGTTGTTTTGCGCCCTGTCACTCCCCTGCTCCATCTGCTCTTCTTCTCCACTACTTTTCCCCCCTTTTTTTTTTTCCTCAGCCATCCCCGAACCCCGGCGCCACCCACCCCATTTCTTGTTTTGTTTTTCCTCACACTCACATTTTCCCTCTCCCCCACACCGCCCCCCCCCCACCCCAGAGACCAAGCTTGTTTACTCTCTTTTCCACATCTCAGCTCTGTGCAGCTGTGACGGTAATCTTTCTTTCAAATATTTGTTTTCTTCCATCGTCAGATTATTTTTTCTCCCTCCTTCCCTGTGTGCTCTTACCACCGACATGTACCTTATTCTCTCCCTGAAATCTTAAACTGTGCTTCTTCCAAACTTACCTTCCGGGCACTTTATGACTTGCCACCTTCAATTGGGATCTACACGCGGAGACGGAGCTAGCAGGCCGGGAACTCCGGCAAGGCCCGAGCGTAATTTTGCTCCTGAGGAATTCAATCAAGCTTGCATCCTGCGTGCTTGTGTTTTGGCAGCCTCGCTGCTGACCAGTTAGCGATGTCTGTCATCATCACGTGGCTCCTATATACAGCCAAAGAGCCCCAGATGATGATGGATTGCTGTAAAATGATGGCAGCCAGAGAAAGTAATTACCAACTTTGCCTGGGGTGGAAATTCAGCAGATAAACTCCCTTTTCCAGAGCAGTCCAGCTCGCGCCGGAGCGCTCACAGGTGAGCCACACTGAAGGTCAGAGCAGAATGGATACTGACAGAGACAATATAATGTCACCCACACTCGTACGCCTGCAGTCTGACTTCCGTGTCAACCCGTGAAGGTTCCTGACGGTAAATTTTTAGAAAGAAGTGACTTTAACCAAAAGGTCTGTTCATCCTGCAGAGGTGCAGACGCATTCAGAGTGAATAAATGACGGATGCGCCGGCTCTGTGGAGGAGCTGAATCTGTGCCAGATATGCAGTGGTGGACAGTAACGGAGTAAATTTACTTGAGTACTGTACTTAAGTACATATCCAGAGGATTTGTACTTTACTTGAGTATTAGATTTCTTTGGTACTTATTACTCTTACTTGAATACATTTCCAAGACAAATATTTTTACTTTTACTCGAGTAAATTTCTAGGAAGGCTGAAAAGTACTCGTTACTTTCAGGTCTGCTCTTTTTTCATCTTCCCTAAAATCCTATTGGACACAAGCTGTTTTTGTCAAAGGAGGAGACCTATCACAGTGCACGCTCTCCACTGGGATGTACGTAAAGCGGAAATACGTCAAGCCTCCTCAAAACGATACCGCCAAAGTAGCCTGCGTGTGTCTAGACAGAGCTGCAACAAGTCAAGACTGCAGGTTTTATATAACATTGTGGTTCTAAAAGCAGCACATCAGTGCAGCTGGTTTCAAAGAGTTAATTCTCAGAAACAAGAGTTAAAAGATCCTTAAATTAATTTAGAAAAAATATATTAATTTACTGATGTGGAAAATAAGAAATTTACTCTTACTCTTACTTTTACTTTTACTTAAAGTAAATTAAAAAGCATTTACTTTTGGATACTTAAGTACCTTTAAAAGCAAGTACTTTTCTACTCTTACTCGAGTAATATTTTGACTGAGCTACTTTTACTTGTAACGGAGTAAATTTTGACCAGTAGTATTTGTATTCTTACTCAAGTACTGGGGTCGAGTACTCTGTCCACCTCTGCAGATATGTAAAGACTGAATATCGGCAGGAAAATATTTCGTCGCGGGGTTTTGATAATCTATTGGTGAGGTTTCAGATGGGTGACAGCATAACTGGAACCGATCCATTAAGGAATAAACATCAGGCCGGCGCATCAGGACCTCTAACCGCACGGCCCTCTGAGGGGAGATTTATTGAAAATCATTGGATACCCGACGTGACTCAGGTTTGTCGTGTGTTTTAATGCACGCCCTCCCATTTGTGCGTCCGTGTGTCACATGTGCCGACCCCACATGTGCACGTATCATATTTAGTGAATAACACAGGCCTCAGAGATCATGTTCGCTACCCAGCAGCTACTCATAAAAATCAATGGAGCGTGCCGTCAACATAAGCAGCTCCTAGTGCTCTTCCTGTGTGACAGGACAAAATTAGATTGCAGCCGTGGCCCGTGATGGCATGGCCACGCACTTGAGAGGGATTGAAATTGACTGTGATTGAAAATTCATCGAACGACCCGACATGGGATCCTTGGGTCTGCTTGTACCCCACAGGTTGCTCATAAAGCAGTGAATTATTGCAGTGACAGGCCACTGACAATCCAGGACATGACCTGGAAGTAAATGTTAAAATCCACTTAGTGACAAACACGAACCTGACAAATGAGTAGTCATTTAGAAGAGTATTTACTTGTGCAAGGCTTGATTTATATTCTATGTACATGACATTTACATGAGAAAGGTTAGAGACATGTCAGAATATGCGGCGGTCCATCATGAACAGAAGTAGATTAACATGACAAATGTACTAACAGTGTGTAATTAAAGAGATGCATTCAGCCATAACTTATTCATGGCATTAACATCATATCACTCTCCGCACTTTGATACGATATGACTTCAGACTCCTGCAGTGCATTAGTGGGCTGTTGCACTATATATACATATATATACATATATATATATATATATTTATATATATATATATATATATATATATATATATATATATATATATATATATATATATATATATATATATATATATATATATATATATATATATATATATAGTTTTATTGGTTAATACCAAAACTGGCTAACCTCTAAAGCCACGTACAGGACTGTCTCAGAAAATTAGAATATTGTGATAAAGTTCTTTATTTTCTATAATGCAATTTAAAAAACAAAAATGTCACACATTCTGGATTCATTACAAATCAACTGAAATATTGCAAGCCTTTTATTATTTTAATATTGCTGATTATGGTTTACAGCTTAAGATTAAGATTCCCAGAATATTCTAATTTTTTTGAGATAGGATATTTGAGTTTTCTTAAGCTGTAAGCCATGATCAGCAATATTAAAATAATAAAAGGCTTGCAATATTTCAGTTGATTTGTAATGAATCCAGAATGTATGACATTTTTGTTTTTGAAAATCACAATATTCTAATTTTCTGAGACAGTCCTGTATGTACAGTATGCATTTTCATCTATTTACCATCTATTTAAATAATATCATATGATGTGTGGTGTGTATTATATACAATTTATGGTTAACTCACTAGTATTGATAGCTATATTTATATGTGAATGTAAAAATATATGCATACTTTTATTTAAATGTGTATGTATACAGTATATATATATATATATATATATATATATATATATATATATATATATATATATATATATATATATATGATATATGTGTGTATTTGCATGAATATGTGCATATATATATACATACACAAAAACACGTATGACAGTAATAGTGGCAATGATAACAAAGAGAGCAACAAAAAATAAAGCCAAAAATAATATAAACAGTCGTATAACTGATTACAATTAAATCAGTAGTAATTTTAACACAAACAATGGTAGTTTTTATTATCATTATTGCCACCACCGACATCCTGGTCATCTCAGGCCGAGGAGATTCCCCCGCAGTATCCCGGCACCGGCTGTAGCCCCTCAAACTGGAGAGACCGGCCTCCCCAAACGCCTCGCCACCACCAACCGTAGGCCTGGGACAAACCCCAGGAGATCAAGACGATAAGGCCACCAAACCCCACGGCATCCCAACAGGGACACATAAATAGCCGGAGTCTCCCCAGGTCCCGCTCAGCAGAAACGGGTCAAAACACCATCTGATCCAAGTCGCCAACCCCCTCCATCCCAGCTGACTCCACCTTATTTTTTATGATTTATTTTTGTTGTATACGTTCCATCAAGTGAAGAGGAACAGCATTCATGTATGGCTGCACACGGTGGATATGTTCATGCACATGGACACTGCGATGAACATCTCTCTTAAACCGTGAGTGAGAACTGTTTTGTGGTGCACACTAATTAAGGTCCCTGCTCCTACCCTCGCCCCGGCTTTATATCCGTATCCTTCTCCATCAAATGCACCGGGTCCCCTGCTAATCCTCCAACATGATGTAGGTAGCTCCGTGTATTAATGCTCCATCAGCTACTTGACCCGACCCAGCCGAGTACTAGATTTTAAAATCCCTTTTTCGTATTTCACTTACATCCAGAACAGTTGCAATGTCACATTCTCAACCACTGCCCGAGTGCATACATTGAGACAAATTTGAGCGAAACTAATCTGATGCCTTATTAAATGATTTATTAAATTGTCTCATGGCCATCGCCAATGTCAGATTTACTAAGGTGGGCACATAGGTGTGTGAACACAATACAGAAAAGCACCAAAGAGAAAACAGATCTATTACTTAAAATATTTGATGTTGGTTGTTGGATCTGTACGTGTTTTCATCAATGTTTCAAATTTATACCACGAACAACCCTCTCCTGCTTCACATGAAACTCTGCACCCATTTTTACGTTCAGTGCTGTAAATTCAGCAAGAAGTTAAAACAAGGTTTATCAAACTGATTTAAGTTTGTGTCCTTTTTGATTTCATGTCCATGACAACTCTGAAAAGGTGACTTTTTTTTCTTGTACCACATCAGAAGAATTTATATAAAGCAATACATGCATTTTTAATATGACTGATTGGCTGTTGGCTGAGCCAATGGCTAGCCATCATCATCGTTCTCGCCCATAATGATGCTACCAAGCTTACTGAAGCGATGGGCAGTTTGTACTAACCCAGCGTCAGCTAAACGCAGCAGCAATTTTTCCTTTTGGCATTAAATCAACCTGTGAAACGGGATTTTCCGCTGTGGTCCATTTAGGTCCACTTACCTGCGTTCAGGTTATGGGGGCAGCAGCCTCAGCAGAGGCATCCAGACCTCCCTCTCCCATCCCACCTCCTCCAGCTCTTCTGGGGTAATACTATAGTAATAATAATAGAAATAGAGTCTCTGTCCAGGATGTTTTGGGTCTACACCCCTACTCCATCCCATTGGACATGGCCGGCTGTTTTTGGGTCATATTTACAAAGCAGCTATTAGCAACTAACCTGGAAGTAGTAGTTGGGATTGGTTATTTCAACATTTTATGCAAACCCTTCTGAGACTGCAGGATGGGCTCTGCATAAAGTGACATTAAGGAAATGCAAACCGGGTTAAAAACGTGTTTTCTACCAGGCGACGCCTTTAAAGCACATTGTGTTATTGTCATTACTATAAATGTCATTGAAGGTCTTTGCTTCTCTTCCTCTCACCATTTACACTCATCTCCTCACATCACCCCCACACCTCGCTGAAAATATCACAACCATGTGAAGTGTAAAATTTAGTAGATTCTTTTTTCCCCCCTTTTTGCAGTAAAATATGACACAATGAGCAGTAAGTTCCCTGCAGCGAACCTTAGCAAATCGCGCAGCGTGATTCATTCAAACACTCTTTTCCCTTAAATTTGAGCCCTGAGAAGGGAGCTCACTTCAATACATATGCAATGTGCCCATGCCCAAGAATCAAGCATTAACTTCAACTGCTCTCCTTTGCTAAATCACGACAGTAGTTTTTAATGCCAAAACGGCGTTTGTGCCAGGTGCAAAATCTGGGCCAAGGGCTTCTCTCCACATACCGGACTTATTCAGCCGGGCACTTTTGTTGAAACTGTCTGCCTCAGCATCAAGTACTTGGAGAAGCATCACTGCACTGATCACAGTCACAACTCTGCTGGCCAAACATTTATTGAGAGCCTTAATTGATATGCACACTGGAACAAAATGTCCATGGGGGTGGCATATGAGTTTGATACATGTGCAGCGGAGCGTCTCTGAAGGGACCTGAGAGTGGCCGCGCGGCGACGCTGCCCGTCAGACTTGATGGAGCTTTAACATTTCACGTGTAGAGTGAAAGAAACTTCCAGGATGAAGCAGAATCTAGACTGACACTGTTGCTGAAAGTTAAGTACCTCAGTATTGTGAGCTACACAACAAGCTACGAAGTTATAGGGCTGGGCGATATATCGAGATTTTAACATATATCGATATATTTTCAAACACGATATGGTACGAGACAATATTGTTTATCGATTTTAAAAAAAAAAAAGATTTTTTTTTTTTTTTTTTTTTTTTTACATTTTTTTTTTTAATGATTTTGATATAGCTTATTTTGTGACAAATTGACTTGAATGTTTTATTTGAGATTTGCACAACTGTCAACCTCAGTGGAAAAGTCTGCCTGTTACTGTCTACATTGTATTAATTGCACAGTGTATTTTAATTTAATTGTTATGCAGGAAAGGGATATTTGTTTTATTTTATTCAAGAAGCATTTTTATTCTATATATGCAGGCAGTTTATTTTTATTTCATTTGTTTTATACATTTTGATATTGTGCAGACCTCTGTTAATAAAGGAACCTGTGTGACATTTGGCACGAGGCTTTGTATTAAAACTGACTGTTTTTTAAGGGTTTGCCTCAGAAAAAAATGAAGCTAACAGAGATGCTATGCTATAATGCTTTGGGGGAAACCCCAATTAAGGCACAGAAAAAATATCGAGATATATATCGAGTATCGCCATTTAGCTAGAAAATATCGAGATATGACTTTTGGTCCATATCGCCCAGCCCTACGAAGTTACAAATGCTGCAGGAACTTGTTTTCTGAGCTTCTGAATTCATTGTATATTACATTAACTATGAAAGACAGAGTGCTGAAAACTTTAGCTGCATCATGGACCGTGATAACTTAAAAGCTAACATTTCATTTTAACAGTCTCCCACTCGAACCGATGAACACTATTTTCAATCCATTCATTCCACTTTTGCGAGCATGCAGAGGTAGGAAAGTGTTAATCTATATATAGTTTTCAGATGATGGCTTTTGTGCCCTGTTGTAGCAGTGTTTAACAATGTGTGAATGTGATTATCTTTGCCCTGTCCTCCTTGTCCCCTGGTTGGCATCTGTTCACCCCCCTCGAGGTTTCAGATCCATTACTCTGTCTCCGTATGTCAGCACAGCCACCTGCACTTCACAGCTCTCACAGTTCACAGGTTTGGCTCCTGAAAACAACCAGCGGGCCCAGATCAGAGCGAGAGTGACTGAATGATCGCCGTCTGATCAAAGTGCATGTACACATACTGTATGCATACAGTCTAAAAAAAATCCTCATGTTTTCCCTGGAGAACCCGGAGATATTTTGTGACAGCTGCAACAGATAAAAGCCGCATATACCTTCCTCCTCAGCTTCCTCAAATGTAGGTGCTAGGGCTGGGCGATATATCGAGATTTTAATATATATCGATATATTTTCAAACGCGATATGGTACGAGACAATATTGTTTATATCGATTTATTAAAAAAATAAATAAATAAATAAAAAAAAAATAATAATAATTTTGATATAGCTTATTTTGTGACAAATTGACTTGAATGTTTTATTTGAGATTTGCACAAATGCTTTGTTATTTGCACAACTATCAACCTCAGTTGAAAAGTCTGCCTGTTACTGTCTACATTGTATTAATTGTACAGTGTATTTTAATTGCATTTTTATGCAGGAAAGGGATATTTGTTTTATTTTATTCAAGAAGCCTTTTTATTCTATATATGCAGGCAGTTTATTTTTATTTCATTTGTTTTATACATTTTCATATTGTGCAGACCTCTGTTAATAAATGTACCTGTGTGACATTTGGCACGAGGCTTTGTATTAAAACTGACTGTTTTTTAAGGGTTTGCCTCAGAAAAAAATGAAGCTAACAGAGATGCTATGCTATAATGATTTGGGGGAAACCCCAATTATGGCACGGAAAAAATATCGAGATATATATCGAGTATCGCTATTCAGCTAGAAAATATCGAGATATGACTTTTGGTCCATATCGCACAGCCCTAGTAGGTGCGTAAGTGAGGGAATGACATGGGAAAGGTGAGCGCAGAGAAGAAGAGAGCCCTCTTAATTTCCTCACATCTCCTCTCGTTCAGGGGAGATGTAGTCGCACGTGTCCTGTTGCCAGGAATGCTTCCCTTCCCATGGAGAGGGGGATGTTTGTTTATGCAGGCAGACTGCCTTCCTGAGGAAAGGGAGTACAGCAAATAGGAGGGAGGGCTCCTATCCAACGGGATAATTAGAAAAACTCGAGTTGGTGTTGATGCCCTGAAAGCAAATTCAACCGTAGACCAGTGCTTACCCAAAAAACGCACAGCTGCTGTGTTCACATGCCTTCGAGGAACTCAGACTCAAACGAAAAAAAAAAAAAAAAAAAAAAAGGGGGTCTTGTGTTTCATGTTTTCTGAGCGTGTGAATTTACGATTCTAATTAAAACCCGAACCAAGATGTCGGTGGCTGGTTTCGACGGAGAAGCGATCGGAGGAAGATGCCTGCGAACGTCTCAGATCTACCGCCAGCCAACGTCCCGGTGTGGGAGAGATCTGGTCACCATGGGGATGAGACAGACTGTATTATCTGCTCAGTGGCTGCCTGGCTCAGGAGATTGCTGGGTGGAGGGACGGGCAGGCAGGCAGCCGGATAAGACCTGTCCTCCTCTGGTGTCGGAGGCAGAGTTTGCCATACATGACACCATTTGTGATTGCGACTGTGTTTATCACAATCCCGACACATTTTAATGACATATGCTGGAGGGTCTGATTGGCACGAATGTTTTCTGCTCATAGAAGGTTTTCATTTCTTTTTTTTTCACCCTTTTTGTTTGACATGTTGGGACTTTTTTGGGGTGTGTACCCTTTTCAGGGTGACCTTTTCTGGTATTGCCAAAGGACTGATACATCAAAGATGGAGACGCGTAAAGAGCTGCAAGTTCAACAGGCTTCAGGCACAGGATACTCCTAACTAGGAAGATTGTTAAACTTAAGGCTGAATTATGCTTCTGCGCAGAGCACACGCCGCAGCCGTGACGCCGTGCTGAACCCTTCAGACTTCTCCATCACTCCATTTCGTTGCGGTGCAGTACCCCCCGCGACCGCTAGTTAGCGATCTTTTCCTGAATGGTTTATCCGACTTTTTCCGGTCACAGTAAATCAAAGAGATAAGGACAACTATTGTGCAAAAAACCAAAACAAAAAAAATCACATATAAACGAAGAAAAGAGCCCTGGAAGTTCACTACTGCTTCAAACCGGAAACCGGAAATGCTTCGCTTTCAAACGAACCAATCACAGCCCTCTCCGTCTGCGTGTGGTCGGCGTCTCTTCGACGCGTAGTTACAATTTTCGGGAGGTGCACGTTAGTGACGCCGCAGGTGACGGCGTGTCGTCTGCGTCGATCCAAACCACACGCCGTAGGCACGGCGCCATTTTGACGCAGAAGCATAATTCAGCTTTTAGACATTATATGAAATATTGCTGCAGGTTGCCTTAATAAATGCACATTATTCCTTCACTGAAATTGTGTTTCTCTCTTTTTCTCTTGCAGGTATCCCTAATAACATTGGTCCCGTTAGTAAGTAGACAATTCCGCTAAAAAAATACAACAGAAAATAAACACGAACGCTTGTTTGCTTGATGCTTTGCTTCGCTGAATGTTCCACCCTTCATCATCACCTCAACACGGTGCCACGTGTTCATTTCTGATTCTCAGAGTCCAGCAAAAAATCAATCAGCAGTTGTCCAACTTTTTTTTTATGTTTAAGGGACTGAGGTGAGGTGGTAGGCAATAGCTGGAGGCTTTATCTCCATGATGTGGGTTTGATTCACTTAAACCAGACTGAACTTAACCAGGTAGAACTCGCCTGGCTCTGCTTGCCAAATGTCATTTGTTGTTATCTTTTTTTTTTTTTCTTCTCTCCCTTTCACCCATGCATTATAAATAAATGGCATCTAGACTTTATTAAAGTGCCAAGACCTCTCTGCCGGTATAATGTCACAGGGGGTCATTTTAATATAAGCCACAAGCACCTCGGTTGGTATTATCTTCGTCAACCAGTAACCCCCGAGGAGGAGGGGGGAGAAAGAGAAGAGGTGCCACATGTCAAGTTACTGCTTCCTGGAAGATTGCATGATGCAAGAACTCTACGGCTGTATCGAACAAGTCAAAGTGCATTCACAGCCTGGCTCAAGTCTCTCTTTAGTCTTTTTTTATCCCTAACTTCTTAGTGTGTGATTGATTAGTTAAGTGGGGCCCCTCCCCTTTACATCATGGCCCAAAATACTCCAGTTAAATACCAAACCGTTTAAGTTTTTTTAATTTAAAGTGATGCTAACAGCCGAGCTTAGGTGCCTGTGTGTCCCAACGGGCGCGCGCCTGACTAATGCGCGCTTGTTTGCCCTTATTTAACAGCTAAGATGACCGTTGGGAAAATTTCCCAAAACATGTTGTGAGCGATTTAGGGTGGAAACAGATTGTTCCCAGGTGGTCAGTAATCAGGCTTTAGCGTGCTAGCTGACACGAGAAGGGAACACTGTTTTAAAGTCTGATGCTATGTGATGAGTCAGAAATGGACATGTGGCCAAACCCTCCACCTCCCCTTCCCCCCCAACGATCCTCTGCTGTTTTCCTTCATCACCACGTCTGTAGGAATTACACTACCTCTCCATGCATGGCACAAATAGAGCTTAGAGTGTGTGTGCGTGTAAGTGTATGTGTGTGTGTGCGTGTGCATGCTCCTCATACATGCTGTGTGCACATACATACCGATGAACATCAGTCCTCTTTGTCCCATCCAGAAATGCCAGGCAACACCATGTCCAATGGCTGTCCTCAAATCCTTGACAGGAAGGGTGCACATGCTGTGGTTGTCTATGTGTGTGTGTGTGTGTGTTTGTGCGTGTGCGTGTGTGTGTGTGTGTTGTGGAAAGGACACAAACCCAAATCTTCATTTCTCATCCAGATTGGCCCACAGGGATTTAGGTTTGGTACGTGCGGCTGTCTTGTCGCAGCAGCCTCCAACAGAAACAACATAACACCGAAAACAAAACCTAAACATGCTGACAGCTTCTTTTTTTTTAAAGCACACCAAAGAAGATGAAGCTGTTTTTAAGAGCAAACAAGTATCAAGTTTATGTCGGCGTTATTAATAAAATAAGACTTGAGAGGGAAAACAAGGTGATGACGTCCTTGAGGTTGTTAGAGGATTCAAGACAAAGCTTGTGTGTGTGTGTGTGTGTGTGTGTGTGTGTGTGTGTGTGTGTGTGTGTGTGTGTGTGTGTGTGTGTGTGTGTGTGTGTGTGTGTGTGTGTGTGTGAGTGTGTCGGGGGTGGGGGGTGCACTTTTCATGCTGTTGTTTGAAGGTAATTGAATTCCTTATTGACTTTTCTCAATTCTATTTCAAGTTTATTTAGCCAGGCAGAATTGCCTAATGCGGACCATTAAAGTGACATTAATATTTAAGAAAGAAACCATTCGGGCTCTCCCAGATTGCATTTGGTTATAAGAATGGCATTGATTAAAATCTGTCAGCACTCATTTAGCTCGCCTTACCTGAATATTCCCCGTAACCAAATAATTATGGGAGCCCAGACGTGTATTACGTGCAATCAAATGCCAACATGCATTAATTAAGAAATAACCGACTTTGCCAAGTAAATCTTGAAGATGATCTTTTTTATTGTCTTCGGTGGCTTGGTGGTTAGCACTGTTGCCTCAAAGCCAGAGGGTTCCTGGCTTGAATCCCGGCAGGTCTTCCTGCGTGGCGTTGTTCTAGCCGTGCTTGTGCGGGTTCCCTCCAGGTGCTTTTATTTTCTTGCTTCGTCCTAAAACGTGCATGTAGGGTTAATCTGTGATTGCAAATCGCCCCCAGGAGTAGGAGTGAGTGTGTGTGGTTGTTTGTGTCCCTGCGCTGGCCTGGCGACCTGTTCAGGGTCTTGGACGGGAAGAGAGTGGGAATAGGCTCCGGCAGACCCCTGTGACCCTGAGTGGGAAGAAACGGGTGTATAAATGGATGGATAGATGTCCTCTCTAAATTCCTTTGTGTCCCCACTAAGTGCTTGTCAGAGCAGCCAAAGATATAAATGGGGCACTTCTTACTTTGTAAGATATGAGAGTTTGAGTGGTAATGAGCGGTGCCCTTTTTTCAAGCTCTTTATTTGTCAATCGTGTCATTTCAAAGAGCCTCTTCTTCAATACCTCACATGACTTTAACTCCCTGGAGGTGTTGCACTCATCAATGATCCTACACTCTCCATGCAAGAACTGTTGTTGAACATTTTTAGCGGAGAAAAGAAAAAATGAAAG
The DNA here is from genome assembly GCF_033807715.1 of Cololabis saira. Taxonomy (NCBI): domain Eukaryota; kingdom Metazoa; phylum Chordata; class Actinopteri; order Beloniformes; family Belonidae; genus Cololabis; species Cololabis saira. Next base: position 10,463,806 of record NC_084608.1, read on the forward strand.
AAAGATTACACTGAACACCATGCATGATAGTCTTTAGATCATGCAGTTATAAAAATCAAGAAACACGAAGGGCCTTTGAAACATCATTCTGAACTAATACCGAGCTAAAAGTTAAGTTCTTATTTATTTCCAGTAAAATTAAATATGCTGAAACATTTATCCAAGTTTTTTTTTTAAAAAGGAAAGAGAGGAATTCCCTGATGGACTGCACCCTCTGACCAGCAATCAAATTCTTTATTCACACCTAGTTAGATTTGCAGGCTGCTTGCCAAAACACTACTGGAAGTTAACTGGCCACGATTGCATGATTCATGGAGTCAGTGGCAAAAGGACAGAAAGATCAAGTCAAGAGATGAAGGGGCTCCATGAAGAAACGTATCCCTATCCCTCCCTTTGGCTGACTCCTCTCCATTTCCAACCGCAGAGTATTTTCCTGACACGGAAATACTGACTTTTAATACTGACTGTAATTATGAGGTTATGCTACCCACAGCGGTCCGTCATTCCAAGTACCAGCACCTGCCATTATTTATTCATTGTTATTCCTCCACCAGAAATAGACTGTAATTAGATATTGATTACATAGTCAATGTGATGAATTAAACAAAATGCCCCCCTAACGTCTTCATTTGCTATACATAGTTTCGACTCCCTTGCATAAGTCCTGACTGAAATGATAAGTTTAACAATGTTTTGTCTTTTGTTTCCCTCAGTTTTTCACTCATTTCCATCGCCACCAGCATTCACTTAACACTGCAGGCCCATGGAAGTCACTCAAAGTCACATGGCGTCTCTCCAATATCCTTGTAAAGGGTCTTGTGGATGCATCCTCTCTGCTCGTCCATGTCAGCCCTGCCCCATTGTATCCGCTGCTTCCTGATTTACTGATTTGAGTCATGCCGGACATGTTTGTGTCTCCAACTGTCTGTCTCAACAACCACGTAGTCTCCCCCTTTAGAAAATATGTTAACCGCATCCCACAAGGACACATGAATAACTGCTGGTTTCTCTCAATTGCACGCAGTTCGGCCGAATGTCTCATCCCTAGGTGTCGCTAACCGAAAAGAAGGTAGGCATCCAAGATTATCCATCAGTTATGTTTTTCCACTGATCCACTATGTCAGGTCCCTGATCGATAATCAAAAACTGGCTCTTTGGTAGCCAACAGTGGGCTTGAGTAGTCTTTTTTTACCCAGGATTCACGGGAGAGTCTGCTTTTCTTGCTCAAGGTGGAGGCCTCTGTACTGGCAGGGGCACTCGTGTCACAATACCGTGCACTGTCATTCTTTATCCTCTCTGATGCTCAACGTGTGCACTGTGCACGTATACCTAAACATGCAACTTTAATTAGGCGCGGAGCTTCCAGGCATACTCCACGCTGTATTGGCTAGTCAGAAGGAAAAGTGGGAGAGATGTTGGGGTCGTCTCAGTTTACGATGTGCATCCACCTCATGACCGGAGCCAAGCATAAAAGTGTATCCGTGACGGACTAATGTCACGTTATACCTTCGTCCCGTGGTTTGTTTTCAGGTACATAAAAAGCAAGGGATTGGTGTATTCATTTCAAGTCGGCTCCTTCACCCGCACTCCTGTGCGCTAATTTATAGGGTGGAAATCCTTGGCCAGCGTCCCGCAGGGTGGAGAGTAGTTTGTCAGGGGATCATTTCAGTCTCGGGAAACGTACACAGAGGCTTTTGAATTATACAAAGCACTTGTTAATGAAATGAAGTGTAAAAGAGGGACCATAATATTTCTATTGTTCATTATCTAAGGCGTTTGTAACAGATGCTGCCACATGCAGCCAGCTTCACTTGGCAATGTCACTCCGGATTTCCCAATGCCATCACTCATCATTATTGCATACAGTGTGTTTCCTTTCTCTTTTTTTTTTTTGTAATTAGGCTTGACGCCTGTTATATTTAATTCTCAATAATTAGGTATGTTATATTTAATTGTAATATCATGTTTTTTTTTATTCGCATTTTTTCTTTTAATTTGTCTAGTAGCTCCTCAGCTTGCATTGTCCACTGCCCCCTCTGCCCACGTTGCAAACAGCAAACGAGGTAGGAGCTCTGGAGTTCATGTGTTGCCCCCAGATGACACCCAAGCCTCACTGTATGCACTGATGTTTTTGTTTACCGACAACCCCCCTCCCCTGACCCTCGCAGCATCAACACGGCGCTGAAACAACCTGGATCCGTTTCCCCAGCTCAATTTTGGCCTGATGCGTTTCACTGAGGGCACATTTAAGGGGCTCGTTCTTCTATAGAGTAGTTTCTAAACACTGTAAAAGTCCCCTGGAATCATATCTTTTCCAGTGCAAATAAAGAAAGTGTTTCGGCTACAACTATTTTTGGATAACAATGTATCTGAGACGTTTTATTCCCCACGCTTGCATGATTTATGACCTTAGCCTATTTCTAGAGGGAAGAGATTATTTGTCTTCTGAGAGTATGTCTGTGAGAGAGAGGCATCCGGTGCAGAACACACCTACAGTAACTCAGATAGGAGTTGCATATTTGGGTGGAAGACAATGTGGACTCAGTTTGTTTGCTCCTTTTTATCTCAAGTCATTTTTCTGTCGGCAGTAGCCAGACAGAGAGACCCGACCTCAATACAGAGTCTTAACTCTTAAGAGCAATCCCTCGGACGAGAGCACCATCTGCTCACAAGCCTATTCTGGACGCGGCAGTATGCTTGCAGTCCACCTGGGTGCCAACCAGGCTTAAGGGGTCACATCTGTCTGCGCCGCGACACTTGGTGTCAGCGGTCAGTCGGTGTGGCAGACAGATCCTCACTTGGATTGTGCTCAGCTGGGGCTCCGCTTGTCCCAACTGTTACGCCTCAGGGCAGCTCACTGACCACCGTAGATGGTGGCACGCTCTGGGGTCCAGCGGCAACCGCGCCTGCTATTGCCATATGGGTTTTATTTTCAATTTAGTGATTAGCTTAGAGCAGTGGTTCTCAAATGGGGGTACGCGTACCCCTGGGGGTACGTGAGATTTTAAAATACACATATATTTAAAAAGCAGCATCCATGCAAAAATCCTTTAAAAATAAATATTTCATAAATAATTGAGGAAAATATAAGTCTAAATTCATAAAATGAATTTTATCTTCAGGAGTAGGCTATTCAACTTATTATCCTAAAACCGCAGTTTTTTATTTTTTTTATTTTATTGGTTTAGTTGATAGGGACAATGCAGTTTAAACATAGTTTCAGTACAATGACAGCAACTGATGTTCTGCACATAGAGTTTATAGCTATTGCTAATTTGCAACTCCTGTCCCTAGTTGGGCTTTTCTAACAATAAAATACAATACAACAATATCTAGGACCTATAATACTCCCTGGTGTGGGAGTCTCCCCCACACCAGGATGGTTCCACCTAACCTGTCAATCACCTGGCTTCACCTGTCAATCACTTGGACCAACGATGGAGTCGTGGTTGAAGCATAGCAGCAATATTTTTATGTTTAATAAATCAGTTACTGATGGAACAGTGCTCTGTTTTAGGTCTTTTTTTTACAACCAAAAGTGCTTTGCGCTGGTTAGGGGGTACTTGGCTGAAAAAATATTTCACAGGGGGAACATCACTGAAAAAAGGTTGAGGACCACTAGCTTAGAGGACTTCACATTTTCCTGACGAATTAAGGCTTCCTTCCATAAATAACACATCAGTCATTTTATTACCGAGGGAAAACTTACCTAGGTGAAATTTCCGTAGGTACATTTTCTTTTTTTCCGTACTGTTACCTAAAACCATAACGTTAGCAGTTCAGTTGCACAAAATCTTTGCACATCCCCCCCTCCCCCACACCAAGTAGTTGAAATATCCATTTCATTCATGTTTGAGCTGTCTGACACTTTGTGGTGTTCCGAGTGAATTCATGTCTCTGTGCTATACTTTCGGAGTCTCTTTCGCCTGGTTTTTGTGGTGTGCTTAAAGTGATGTGACCTTTTCCGAATCCTACTAACAACATGCTATTTTTTTTGTGGTGTCTGTTTTAAACTCTGGCTGTGTGCCTTTGCCAGACTAATCACGACCTACGCTGCCATTATCTCCTTCTCCTGCTCCTCCTCCATGCAGCATCTCCATGTTCTACCTCGCATGCCACATGGCGCCTCGCTCAGACCTTTGCTAACTCCTGCGCTGCAGCACACTCTGCACCGACATCTCTACCGCGCCTCTTTCTTTTCCTCTTTCTTCTTTCTCCTGCCCTCACACTTCCTGTCTCTTTGCAAGACTGCGAATGCTTCGGCCACTCCAACCGATGCAGCTACATCGAAGTGCTAAACACCGTCATTTGCGTGAGCTGTAAGCACAACACTAGGGGCCAGCACTGCCAGCTATGCAAGCTGGGCTTCTACCGCAATGCCTCAGCAGAACTGGACGATGAAAATGTGTGCATAGGTTAGTCCCCCCCACCCCCTTTCACCGCCACCACGCTTTCAATCTGTCTCCGCCTCACCTGGTTTCTTTGACTCCACTGAAGAAAGTGCCATTTCATGCTCCACAGCTGCATCATCCGAACACTGTCCTATCCTCACGTCCCCAAGTGGTCTTTCCTATTGCTGCTTCTGTTCGGCACAGCAGTGTCATTAACCTCATTCTCAGAGTATTTTGCAGACAATGCTATTCATTCTGTGGGCAGATACAGTAGTATCATGCAGTACTGTTTAAATTACTTTAGTCTTCCAGGCATGGCACAAACAACGTTCTGTGTAAATAAATTAAATTGAAAATAGACTCCAATGACTTGCAGCCTTTTAAATCCCATTAAAAGATTGAAAACATATCAAATGTTTAAAAAAAGAGACCATTTTGAATATGATCATAACACATCTCAAAAAAGTTGGGAAAGGGTTTTTAACAACAGTCCATATGCATCTCATCACTTAAGAGGCCCGTTGGTGGAGTCGTTTTTGTATGATACAGGATTTACACTGCAAAACAGTCCTGGGTCTCCTTTACTGTTGTTTTATATATTTTCAGTTGGGGTAAAGTCTGGACTGTAAGCAGAGCACTTCAGCACTACAAAGCTGTGTTTTTCTGAATATTTGCAGGATGTGATTTAGCATATTCTTGCTGAAAGCTGCAAAGGGCTAATGTGCCCCCATACCATCAGAGATGCAGGTCTTTGAACTGAGTGCTGATAGCGAGCAGGGCTGTCCATCTCCAAAGAAGTCCGAGCATTAAGCTTTCACCTGCATCCGTGGCACAGACGCTGAGCTCCAGACGCTACCCTGAGCCCATGCAGTGATTTCCATCACAGAACCAGAAGTGCTTATAATGCAGAGTCTGAGGATCACAGGCATCCAGCATTGGGATTCGGCCTCATCTTCTGCACACAGAAATCTCTCCAGATTCTCAGAATATTTTCAATGTTATAATATACAAGGCATTCAAAACCTTCACTGTTTTATAGTGAAGAATATTATTCTGAAATTATTTGTGGATGCAGATTTTTCACAGGTCAGTGAATCTCTGACAGATTCTGCCTCTCTAAGATGCTCTTTTCTTACCAGATTGTGTCAGTGACATGATGCCAGTTAACCAAATGAGTCTAATCAGTTGCAAGATGTCCATCCTGGTGTTTCTTTTCAGCACCACTTACTTCCCCAACCTTGTGCTGCCTTTATTCCATGTTAAGTTAAAATTGACCAAAGATTTTCCATAAAATGGTAAAATTTCTAGTTTCCAACACTCGATATGTCACTTATGTTCTATTGTGAATAATATGTTTGGAAGATAACCCAACTTTTTTGAGACTGTGGTTGTATTAATACTTCAAATTTAATGTGGTCATTTTTTTTGCAAGTCTTTAATTTAATTCATGCTGTTAAACATTTCAGTTGGTAGTTAGGTTGCTTTTATTTAACGAGTGTGTTTCAGTTGATTTGAATAGAATTGAATTGTAGCTGCCAGCTTATATTCAGGGGAATAGAGAGAACCAAGTGTTGATCTGAACCAAACTAAAGCATGTCAAGTGCAGAATCTAGTGGAAACAGACTAAAAGACAGTTACTTTCCTAAACACTAGTGCTACCTAGAAGTAGGTCTCTGATTTTGGGTCAAAACCGATAAACTTTAAACGTACTTCTTTGATAGGTGATCATGGTTTCACCATCAACACTTTTCTCCTACGTTACGGACACAGTTCAGCAGCAGATGGGAAACTGAGATCAGTTGAACTTTGCTTGTTCAGGGTTAGAGTCGCACATAGATTAAAGTTGAGCAGAATATCTGCTAAAAGTAAAGTGAAAAGAATAACTATATAACCAAACTAAATAAACCACCTTCTCTGTTCTGTGTTTGATAAAACACTTGACAACTTACACAGATGTGAGGTATTAAATATATCCGGCACCATTGCCGCTGTAACATTAATGAGACAAAAGCTATTTTTGCTTTAGGTTTCTGTTACTTTGTTAATAACTAGTGTGAAGGCATTGGTAAAGTGCATCATCTGTTTTTTCTTGTGTGTGTAAAAATGGCATCTCTCACAGCTCCCAAGGCTACGGGCTGGTTCCCCTATTGAAACGTTCAGCTCGCACATGTAGCTTGAGTTCACAGCGCTCGGTGTCAGGTGCATTTGCGAGTCCAGTGGGGGAAGTCTGACAGGCAACAAGAGTTCTGAGAGAAATGTTACAGGGGAAGTCACACCGCCAGTCAAAAGGTGCCAGGCTAGTGCATATGTCATATACATGAAATGGCCTCAGGAGTAGCAGCTGAAACCCGTCACTTGGCATTAGGAGTCACGGAGGCATTACTGCGTGCTGCACTCGCCATCATCCCGCCTCTCCTCCCTAACACCCCCACCCCCTCCCAGTTTGTGACATGCCATCACCTCTCTCCTCAAGCCTGACCCCGGGATGTCACTCGAGTGCAGCCAAACACAGCACAGCCACAGAAGGTGCAATCTGATGGTCAGGGACTGTCAAAATAGGTGTCACTTTGACTGCAGAGTGCTCCAGTTGGTGTGGAAAGCTGGAAGGTCAATTAAGCGTAGGCCACCAGAGACATGACATGCTATTTTCTTTTTTGCAAGACTATTTATAATTGCACTAAGACCATGCTCTTCTGTTAATGGCAAAAACGTTGTAAGGTTTCGATAAAATCTTCTAAAACGAGGGCAAAGAGTATTTACAATCAACAGAGCTGCATGAATTAGTTAGGAATAATAAACCTATTACAACAATGCCCATTTCAATGTACCGTTCTCTCATTTCTTTCAAACCTTAGCATCCCCTTCCTCTCTTTATTTCATGCCATGTCCATCGACTATCTGCTCATTTCCCATCTTCTCAGTTCATCTCTATCTTTGTATGAATGACTCAGATTTTGAAAGAGCATGTTCAGATAAGCTCACTTTGTCCATCTGAGCTACTGATAATGCTTTGCATATTTGCTCATCGCACGCTGTGTTCTTGATTAATGGCAAAAATCAATTAAATATTAATTACAAGTATGTTGTAATAAATATGAAGTGTCCACACATCTCGAAACCAACCTCATTCCTTCTGCATTCTCTCTCCATCACATTTGAAATGGTAGCATTTTTTTCTTCCTGTCTGAGTCTTTGAATCTATTGGATTCTTTAATCATTTAGAAATAATCATGAACCCCTTGCCGAGCTCGTAATCGAGCTGGAGGGACTGTGGTCCACGCTGTGAACATCCTAGATGTTTGCCGGGAAGTCAAAGCACCACCCTGTTCTCCAGCCTGTGTGTGTGTGTGTGTGTCTTGTTTTTCCAGAGTGTAATTGTAATCCCTCTGGCTCAGTCAGTGATCGCTGTAATGGCACAGGATTTTGTATATGTAAGGAGGGCACTACAGGGCCTAAGTGTCAGGAGTGTCTACCCGGCTATTTGTGGGACGATGGCTGCAAATGTAAGTAGAACCCGCAACCTTCCCCTTCGCGGCTCCCCCTCAGCTCTGTCTCTCCCCGCTATCTTTTCTCCCGATGTCTTTTCTCTCTTAGGGATTCCTGAGCTCTGGCTGGAGGAATGCGCATGCGCACGCTCAAATTGACAGAAAACCAGAAATAACAAAAAGCTCAAGCTGCAGCAGCCCCAAACATACGCCCATCCCTTTCGTTTACCGGACTTTTCAAACTCGCTGTGGCGGCACGACCGATGTAGCATCAGCAGGTGTCCGCTACGGCTCAAACAGAGAAAAAAAAACGGCATGGCAGGATGCATGCTGCTCACTAACTCAATTATCCAGGCGTGTCGCACACCGGCAACACAACAGCTGAGTCAATATTGACTGCTTGACAGGCTGCCTGTGATCCTCGTCGCCGGTTCCAAACAGGACAATGTCATCCAGCGCAAACGTTTTTATAGGAGAATGCAGGTCGTTTCGAGGTCCAACCCATTTATCACCGTCTGTCTTTTATATTTCCCTTCAGTCATTTTGCAAAGCATGCCTTGTGTAGTCTTTGTTTTCCTCCAAATGTCACCAAATTTAAATTCTTTTCTTGCAGTCAAACTTCAGTGGCAACCACAAAGAGGCAGGGAGAGGGACGTAAGCCCTTCTAAGAGAGTAGATTTGACGTTTTTTCACAATAAGAAGCATTTAAAATCCATAACTACGGTGACGTCATTAATTTGTAAACTCAACTTAGTCAAATATAACCACTGAAGGCTGAAAATAAGTATTGTTTATTCATATTGGGCCAATGCCGACATATACATGAGGTACAACCTGGCAGGTTGTCACTTAAATTCACTGGAAAATGAAATCTGGTCTCTGGTTTATTTCCGTAGTTCTGACACAGATGGCTCTTCATTAAAATGCGTTGTTTTTGACTGCGATCTGTTGTTGCCCACTAATATATTCAGTGTGTACAGAGTAAACACACGCTGTCAACACGCACATCTGTTTCTACTGTACACAAAAGGACGTGTGATGAGGAAAGCAGGCATGGCCTCGCATCGCGTGCCCTCTCGCCATGAATGGATGGATGAATCCCGAAGCAATATTTTGCGAAAATCTGAGAATGCTGAATGGTACATGTGCAGCAATTAAATCCGTGCGAGGGAGAGAAAGTGTGAGAGAAGCATTTAAATGAGGGAAACAGATGGGAAACCCTAAACAGAGAGAAGAACTTGGTAGTTTTAAGTGAGAGATTAGTCAGGAAACAACATTAATGCGCGTAATATTGTTAGCGACCCTTGAAACTCTCTTCTTCTTTTCAAAGATGCAGGTAAATGCCCCGATTCCACCTGTTGGATCACTGAGACATCCAGAATTAGTTAACAGCGAAAAGAAATACCCCTATTTCACTGAAAAAGACTGTCTTGATCTCACAGTTTGTCTGTTTGGTGAAGGTTAACGTCCAAGAGCAGCAGCCCTGATCACAACACATCAAAACAAAAAGCAGATCCAGATTAGTTTTAATTCTATATACTTGAGTGAAGAAGTTAATTTCTGTTGAGGCTGCGATTGCATTTTTTTTTTTACCTTATTTTTATTACAGAATTGATGCATTTCCTGAATTCAAGACCAAACTGTGTTTTTTTTGTCAGCATAAGTAACATCTGGATCATCTGCATAGGAGTGCATCATCGTATTGTTGCTGCAGTGCCCTGAACACGTGATGACCTGTTAGAGAAACCCTGTAAATCCCTGCTTCTTCTTGCTTTGCAAGATTATTTTCGAGTTATCATTATCATTAGATGGAGAAAAGATCCCTAATTGTACCAGCAGTGACTCAGAAAGCCACCCTTCCCTGGCTGTTTCCACAACCGGCAGGCAACAAAAGTGGAAAATACACATCGATGTGAAAACAAAGCTGTTTTGCAGAGTTTAAGGTAGAAAACATGTGAAATAATCTTCACCTGCGCTGCTACTTCCACGTGACTCCTCAAGGGAAAATTCTCCCTCTTGACCTTCTTCTCTCATGCAGAGTTTCTGCTCCTGGCCAACGCTCAAAGCTGCACGCGGGCTGAGAAAAGCAATTAAAACTTAAATCTCTCGTCAAACACATCACTTTCCCAGACGGGCACACCTATTTCATTGTCTCTCTCTAAATATTATGACTCATATCAAAAGCAAACTCAACAAATCTTGTCATTTACCGCCTGCGCCGGCTCTGTTTACATGCAGTAATGCAAAATAGTGAATGTGGGGAGAGTGACAGCAGATAAAGGGCTGAAACTTGGAAAAGAGTTCCTGCCACTACAGAGTTTTGAGGCTACAGCACCTTTAATCTTATTGGCCTTACAACTCTGACACAACTTGTTATCGATGCTTGTTTTTAAATAATCGATATCTGGGTTTCATGTTTTGCTTTAGCTCTGCTTAATTGGCAGCCAATAAAACTCTGCGCCTGCGGGGAGATGGCTATTACCTGAACTCGCATTCCAAATGAGCTGGAACTCGCTGTGCAGTTTTAGGCATCGCATTGAATTAATTTTTAATGGGATGGTGCTTAATGGGAAAATTCACAATATATTCAGTATTAACACTAATAACACAGTATCAACACTTCATGAGCAGCAAGCTACTGATAAGACTTAGAAAATAACAGAACTTTAGTAGCGTTTCATATCTTCTGGTATATCCAGTTCTAAAGTAATTAAGTAACACTGTTATTAATAAAGTCACTCTGTGCAGGAATACCACTTCTGACCACATTGGGGCTTTTTAGAAGAAAGTCATGTGTCAGCCCCAAGCATCAGACACAGTAAAGTGGTATCACAAGACGTGCTGGGCTTTTCTCCTTCATTATTGAAATTCCACTTCAATTTCAGTATTTCAAGCGATTCTGTTGTCCACATAGCAGATCTGTATTTCCCATGTGGTCATAAGTGGTACTGCTACATAGAATGGCTCAAAATCAAAGAGTCAGGGATCCTTGTTTGTCTTAAAATGAACAAATTCCCCTCCTGACCACGGCACAAGTGCTGGAAACTCATAATGGATTTACGACGACATCTTACTGGATTATTGGTTCCATTAATTTTCATCACCTACATCTTAGTTATACTTTAATGTGCTAAGTAAGAAAAAAAGAAAAGAATACAGTAGATTACTGTGATTTATGAGCTTAAAATGTATTTTCTGGTAAATAGATAGTGTCCACTGGTGCATGGCTGGACTGGAAAAAAATAAGTAAATAAAGATTAGATTATACTTGGAGTAGTCAAATCTCTTTACAACTCAATACCCAACACGTTTTGGCATTTTTTTTACATTATTTTATTTGTAAAAGCAACTAAAAAGGCAATTTCCCTGCATTTTGTTATCAGCTACAGATCACCTTAGATGAGGTCCAGGTCAAAACCTGCAGGACATAAACTGGTCGAATCTGGATTAGATGATCTGCTAGATATATAGAAATGGTCAATTTTTGCATTTTTATAAATAAATGAATAGTTTGACGAATCAAAAACTGTATTTCATAAAGACTTTACAACGCGAGTGTCATGATACGGTTTTTCTAGGACCCAAGTGCAGGAGACAGAGGGAGGCTGGAGGCAGGAGTTCTCAAAACAAAATGATTTATTCCTCAAAAAGGGCAAAACAAGGCGCTGCAGAGCAGGATGAAAAAACACAAAACTAACAGGGATCAAAAAACTACGAGGAGACATGGAGGTGGAAACAGTACGGACCGACAGGGAACCAAGGAATGACAAGACAAGATATACTGAAGGGATAACGAGACATGACGAGACACAGGTGCAGACACAATCAGGGCAGATGGGACACAGGCGGGGCAAGACAGAACTGAAAGTCAAAAACTGGGGGGAAGTGTCAAACCCTGACAGTGAGAGACAATGGCATGGAAGCATTTACGCGTCAAACTGGACCTGGTCTACTGGTGAACTGGACCTTTTGCTTCTTAACAGGAAGTCATCTTCTGTCTGTTCTGCTGCGAAACTTCCCAGAGTGGTTTTGTCAACCCTTGCTGCTTAAACGTCAGCGTGAGCATCTCCTGCCACATGTGCATATAGCTCGCCTGTTGCTCCTAAAACGTTGGCACACACAATACTGATCGCAGCTCGTTAGAAATCCTTTTCCTGTTGGGCGGAGGCCGCAGCAACACGTGGCTCTCGGAGCAGGCCCATCCTGAGAGATACACATGTTCTATCATGACAGCTGGGAGAGATAAAAGATAAATGAGATAAGAGGTCATTTTCTAATTAAAGAGGTCTCCTGTGTACTAATCACATCAAGGTCTGAGGACTCTTTAATTAATATATTTGAAGGCTTTTCCTTGTAATTTTGGAGGACGCATTTTAATTACCAGGTTCAGCTATTGCCTTATCACCTGGAGGTTGATTGTCTCTTTCTTCTGACTGGTTGTATTGGTCATGAAACTGACTATAACTGAGAAAGAAATCACGAGAGTAAGGGGATTTCTTATTCAGAACTGGTTATGCGTGGTGATTGTGACTTTTTGAGCCACACAGCTGCTCCCTTTTTCCCACAGCAAAATAAACAAATAGGAATTGCACAGTCAATGTTTCTGAGCGAGGCTCCCATCAAAGCTCTATTTGGAAATCCGTCGAAGACCGCATGCATCCAATCCCAGGTATTAAGAGAGAGGTCTTTTATTTGTTATTGGGATATTTATGTACCATAGAGTTCATAGATTGCTCACCGCATTGTTTCCCGCTCCCATAAAGAACCAAAATGGGCTGAAGTGGCCCCCATGTTTATCACTGTTTATTCGTCTCTGCTGGTTTATTAGTTTGTGCTGCACTGCTTTGTTTGCCTCCAGCTTGCTTGACAGCTTGCCTCCACTGGGAATAGAGTGCCCTTGGTGCCCCAGCTCTAAATATACAGCACATTTTCCCCTAATGTTGAGTTTATCTAAAGTCAGAACTGTTTCAGGAAAGCCTTGCAGGTGTTGAATAAAGTATAGATTGTTAAATGGTTTAATGGGGCTTTGATAAGTATTCTTGTCAAAACAAATGGGAAAAGACATGGTTTAATACTGACAACTGTTTTAAATTCTTGATGTCTGTCATGTTTAAATGTCATGTGCTTTAACATTTAGCTGAGCGTCATCCCATTATGGAACGATTTTACAGAGGTTACATGTGAAAAGGAACTGTTGTATATAGATATAAGCACTCATAAGTCATTTTAAAGTTTTAATACCTTAAGTTAGAATACAGAAAGTTATAAAAAAAGAGTCCTTAAAGTCACTATGTGACAAACTTAAGTGAAACTGAGTTCCACTTAGTACCACTAGGCGGAGCCAAAGCAGCATATTTTAACATTCTGCACTTGGCGGCTCTCACATCTTTTAGGGGTTTTTTTAATGCAAACTTACCCAAATAATATATTGATTTTTGTCATAATTTGACTGAATCACAAGGCTTTTACTTCAGAGTTTTAAGTAATTATAAAAGTTATTCATATTTCAACATTTTGCTAAAGATTATAGTTTTTTTCTTAGAAAATAATTTCTAAAATGATAAAACAGTTGAACATTTTAAGATATATTTTCTATTCTGATAAGAAGATTGATGCAGCTCTCAGTTGATAAAGTACACTAATATTCATTCAAGTCACTGAATGTGGTTGAATTAACACTTAAACGTTAGGAAACTTTCTTAAAAATGCATACTTTATGTTTTTGAGTTCTTGATATCTTAAGATGTGTGCATTTATGGATTTTCTGACTTCAAAGTTAAGGTAAGGATGGCCAAATCCTGAACACAAGAAAATTCAGGCAGAGGTGGTAAAGTTTCAAATAATACTCAAGATTTTAAAACTTCAAACTTGTGAATTTTCTGACTTTATAAACTTTTTATATATAAAGATATCTTGTGAAAAATTGTGAGAATGTTAAAGATACATTGACTTTCATTTTGAACAGAAATCAGTCCCGTCAAATCAACCACGAGCTTTCCAAGATGAAACTTGACCACACACTTCACAGGAGTGTCTCAGTCAGCAGTTTTTTCTTGCAAATTTGTTTAGTCTTAGATATTCTAAGTTTTACTCCAACAATTGCAAAAACCAAAAAAAAAAAAAAAAGTGGGATCCCACTGGGACCTGAATCGATGCCCTATAAGTTTACCATTTAATCACTTCTGTGGAAGAATTTGTTTCATCTTCATGTTTAATATTTTGGTAAAAGTGTGGTTCAAGTCCTCCCATTTAACTCTTGTCAAAATGATGAATAGGCAAATAAAAAAATGTATTCCTTTAATATCTAACACGTATTTGTTAAATTGTGGTAACACTTTCCTTGAAGGGGAGCTTTTAGTTCTCAAAAAATATCAAATTAAATCAATTTACAATTTGTTGATCTTTCAAGGCCTGGGTCCCACCGGGAGCAGAAGTGCCGCAGACTGCAGTCGCTGTAGTTTTCTCTGTCCTCAGTAAACCCTCAGTCCCGCTCAGTCAGAGGAAGAGCACTGATGGGGCTTCCTGATTGGCTGGATTCGTCAGATTATGATTTTATATACAGGACTGTCTCAGAAAATTAGAATATTGTGATAAAGTTCTTTATTTTCTGTAATGCAATTAAAAAAAACAAAAATGTCATACATTCTGGATTCATTACAAATCAACTGAAATATTGCAAGCCTTTTATTATTTTAATATTGCTGATTATGGTTTACAGTTTAAGATTAAGATTCCCAGAATATTCTAATTTTTTGAGAGAGGATATTTGAGTTTTCTTAAGCTGTAAACCATAATCAGCAATATTAAAATAATAAAAGGCTTGCAATATTTCAGTTGATTTGTAATGAATCCAGAATGTATGACATTTTTGCATTAAAGAAAATAAAGGACTTTATCACAATATTCTAATTTTCTGAGACAGTCCTGTAAAGTTTTTGAGAACACATGACAGCCACGCCCCTGTTTCCTCAAATTATATAAATAAAAAAGATTAGTGGTGTCAACAAAAAGTGCCTGTAGACTTCTAAAAAGAAGATATGAACCCTCGTACCTGGTTCAGATCTGTTCTAAAAGGCCTCTGAATTGTTGAACCCGGATTCTGTTTTTTTAGTTTGATAATTCACCACGTTCTTTATGCCATTCTCACATCTGACTTCCTAGCTGCTTGAACGGGTTTGTGTAAATTAACGAGGCCTAACTGCCTCTGGTGGGACCGTCTATGACTAGCATGGCCATGATTCGTCAAATGGTTAGTCTTTACTTTCCTAAAATAACCAGTTTTCTACCGCAGTAGAGTCCACTTCAAGTAAAGTGCCACCAAACACCCGTCCGTGTGTGTGCGGTTCTAACTGTTCTCTCCCTCCTCACCTTGCTCCCACCAACAGCCCGGGTGTGCGACAACGAACTCCTGCGCTGCCAGAACGGCGGGGTGTGCGTCAACAACGGCCGCTGCAACTGTCCCTCGGCGTACACGGGCCTGCTGTGCGAGAAGCCCCGCTGCGAGTCTGAGCTGGGGGGCTGCAGGGGCCCGGACTCGGGCCAGGCCCCCGCGCCGCTGCCGTCTCCCTCCGCCCTGCTGACGCTGCCGCTGCTGCTGCTGGTGCTGACGGAGGCCTCCTGCTGGCCCGCCGGCCTCTGAGGGGGAGCCAGCACTTAGTGGGAGTGACACTTCTCCCTCCGCCTTCACCTCAACCCCCCCCACCCCCCTACACCCACCCTGCCCCGCCCCTTTCAGATAACCAACAACCTTTAAAAGTGAACCACCATGAGCTTTCTGGACTGTAATGTACTGAGCTTCTCCGCCGCCAGACTGGACGGGCACGCGCTGACGATGAAGGGAATGTGTCAGACAAACGAGTGCAAAAACTTTCCATTTAATTTCAAAGAATATATAGAAATTTAAAAAAATATATATACTTCTAAAGAACAGATATTATCAAAAATATGAGTATTTGCCTGATAGGACTAAACGGAGCAGCGAACAGTGAGCCATCCCACCCCTCCATCCCCCTCTAAGCCATACCAGGTACATGAACTCCTTCTAGTTTGAGAAGGGATAACTCGAGATGACAGACTTGTTCACTTCCTCTCTTATTGCCACGGCAACAACAGCTGCAACCAATCGGCTCCTGCATGAGCTGACAGTGGCCAGGGATGCCCCTCGGGACGCTTCTGCGAGTTAATGTTTGCTGGACTGACGCCGAAGAAAAAGAAAAAAACTAACAAAAAAACAAAAAAAAAAAAAAAAAAAACTGTCCCCACTGAGCAGCAAAGACTGGCCTCAGAGACAAAACTGTTCCACCGTGATGCGACGACAAACGGAAAGAGGCGAAGGACCCAGGACGCATTCTTTGCTGTCAGTGCATTGTGGATAGAAGGAAATCTGTCCGGACTGCTACGTTGTGACACGAACCCTTGCCCATGTTGATCCCTCTCAATCTGTCTGTCTCTCCTTCCAGCTCGCTCTCATCCTCCCTCCTGTTCAGACCCATCCTCTCCCTGCAACGCCCCCCCATCCCCGCCATGCTGCCACTGACCTGTGCTTTTGTGAATGTTACTCTGTAAAACCCTCGTTGGTTGAAAGATTCTTTTGTCAAATGTTAGTGATGCACATATGTGAGAAGCCTACGCCCCCCCCCCCCCCCCCCCTTATCCTCTCCTTTCTATCGAAAAGATACTCCGGTAAAGCTGTCTGATTCTTTTTCTATCTTAGAGCCACCTTGCCTCCTGCGATCATGGTCAGAGGATAGTTGCCACCCGAGCAGACGAGAAGTGCATAGAAATCCATCGGTGTATTTGCAAGTTCTTTTCTTGACAGAGCAAACAAACAAACAAACAAACAACAAAAAAAGAGTCATGTTCTTTTGTATCTCTGCTGAATTGTGATGGGAAAAAAGGAAACCGTTAATGTATCTATTTAAGACATCCAAACGCAAACGCTATGGTTTTATTCTGTTTCCGTTCCAGTTTTTTTCATTCATTGTCATTTTACTTGTTATTTTTAGTTGTGCAGTGGAATTTTCCTTTGTATTGGCAACGTGCTGACATCAAAGAATATTGGTTTACATATACAGTATTAATAAAGTGTACTAAAATCCCACCAAAGGACATTATAAATGTTTTGTTCTTGCTTTAACACTTGATAATTTAAATGAATAAAAGTCTAAAGCCTAAAACGTGTTCATCATTTATTGAGCCCAATAAAGTAGATACTCATGTTTTTTTTTAACGCCATCTATTTTACGTCTACTTTAGTTGCAGTGACATGTATATGTACATAGCTATTGTTGTTTTTATTTAGAGTTGTACAGCAACTTGTTTCATCGCACCATGATACAAATGACTGTCATTAACAGGCTGGTGCAGACCTTAATGACGCACCGATCATGACCATTATCAGGTGTGTTAAAGCAGGGAAACATGCAGGACACTGGCCATCAAGGGCCGAAGTTGCCCACCCCTGTCAATGCAGTGTATGTATGTATACTGCATTAAAGGCACTATATGTAGTAATACCTCTCCAAATATAAGAGCAACCCTATACAATGAGCAGAGTCACCCCGCTTATGACCTTCGTTTTGCCTCATTTCTGTTGCATGTTAGAACTTTTCAACTTGACTGATACCAAACAATACCAAAAAAAAGTTTTTGTTGTTTTTAAAAGGTAGAAACTGCTGGTGCTGGTTAGGCAGTCGATTTCCTCTTATTGCTTTCAGCTGCTTTAAAGGTATTATCCATGATTTTGGAGAGCTAACAAGATTTGAAAGTGGCACCTCCTCTAAGCCCCGCCCCCTCCCCACTCCCAGCTTAAATCATGTAAAAACGCCGTAGAGTACGCCGTAGCCTACGCCGTAGCCTACGCTGTAGCCTACGCCGTAGCCGTGGCTCGAGAGCCTGCAGCGCACCGCCAGCCGCTCTCCGCTCTCTGCTCTCCACTCTCGCCGGGATGGGCAGGATGCACATTTGGGTGGGCACAGCTCAAATCTTGCTAGCTCTCCAACATCATGGATAATACCTTTAACTTGTAGCATGACCAGGTTCAAGCGTTACAAGATCTTACAGTGACTTGGTCACCGTCCCTGGTCTCTAAAACTGCTTTTTCTGGACGGTGTACATACTTTGTCTCTGTGCTGTATCGCTGGCCGTAGCTTGAATGGAGATTCCCCTGATGGTCCCAGATGTACAGTATGGCATGCAAAGATACCACCAGCATCTGGAGATGGCTCACTTGTAAACATTGTTCATACATAAGAGTAGCAACTGCCAACAGATGCCACCAGGGCTGCAAGCATAGCCTTAACGGTCATTGCCAGGGGTGTCTAACTGCCGTCCTCGAGGGCCGCTGTCCTGCATGTTTCCTTCCATCATCACACTTTATTCAAATGAAGGGATCATCATCGGCTTGTCATCAACGTCTGCAAAGACTGTAAATGGCACATTTAATTGTGTCGGGTGTGTTGAAGCAGGGAAACATCTACAACATGGAGGGCAGCAGCCTTTGAGGACCGGAGTTTGACACAACTGGTCTATGCAGTAAAAACATCCTCTTCTTTTGAATGTATGGCAGTACACCAAATGCAGTTAATAGTTTTAACCTCCTTTAGTAGGACAAAGTGGTATTGCCAGGCTAGCTGGATGCTCTCCAGCCCTCACACAGTAATACAGTCATAAACAAAGCAGATCTAAACCATTAAGAATGCATTAAAACAGTTGTTTTTCTGTTTGGCCCACTTTCGGTTCATTTTTAAACATTCTAAGCTGTAAAATGTTATAGCTGTAACAACCCAACAAACACAGGACATCTATGTAATTGTGCTTGTAAATGTGCCTAGCCTGTCATTGTGCCTAGTTTAGCCCAAAGACAGATGTTAAACTGGTCTTTTCATAGCCCGACAGATGTGGTCCTGCTTTCACCTGACAAGACCCATCATGAATCAGTCTGGGTTTAGACTATCTGATGGATCAAACATGGCAGCTTCTTACCTTTCACTTTTCAACCCAATCAAATCATTGTTCAGACGACTGCACAGTTGTCTCTTAAATGTCCTCTTCATGTCATTTTTCTGGGACCAAAATACTGCAAATGAAGAACCAAGTTCAGGAAAAACATCCAAGGAAGCAGGGAAGGAAAAAGCTAATTCAGACCAACAATTTTTTGATTGAAAAAAAGCAACAACAAATTAATTAGTTATACAGCATTGCTTTAAAATTTGACTTTCAAATTATTGTTAATACTCATGCTGATGTATAAAAACTGAGCATTAGTATACTACTGGAGTATTTTTGTCACAGTTTGTGCTCACTGTGGTTTAAAGTCCATTTACATCAAATTATGCCAAAACGATGTAAATCTTAGTTTACGACCCGTCTGAAAACACTTTACATACTTGTCTCAGTTTTAACTGTCAATAAACTGCTGGTGCTGCTTAAAAAAACCAACCCAGACACATTAGATACCGTACATTTAATATTCAATATATTGACTACAAACTACAACGTGGCCATTCTGATAGACTGCGTAAAAGCTTTGTTGGTCTCTGCCAGCTATTTATCTTAAAATTCAATCTGGTAAAGATTATCTTCAGCAGGAGGCATTGTTGCAAGCAGCATATTAAATATTTATAACTATCCATGTCTTCCAGAGAGCCTGTGTTCAAGCTTCATACGGGGAGCCGTGTCAAACCCTTGGCAGTCCATCCAGAACCTGAATCATTCAAACTCAACAGATCTCACCCCGCGTCTTTGTTGGAGTTTGACAGTGAAAGAGAGCTGTGATCGTTCCACTCATATTTAAATAATGATAGAGACAGATTCCTGCTTCTGACATATTGGCTTGTAGAAAAAACAACTTGATTGTGCCTGAGCCTTGACCGCAAAATCACCTTAAATCACAAAGATAAATTGACTTCAAAACCTCTTGTGCTGAGAAATCCTTTATTTTTACTTGGTCCAAATGTGCAGGGGCGCCTCCAAAAATGTTTCCTAGGGGGGGCCAGATGGGGCCACTTAAATTCTTGGGGTGGAACCAAAACTAAAAGCCATAATTACAGGACTTTATTATACTGTTGTACTATACGGGCTCGGAAATGTCTAACTTGTCTGCATATATATTAATGGTTAATACCAAAATAATAAATTATATATATGTAATATATACAGGACTGTCTCAGAAAATTTGAATATTGTGATAAAGTCCATTATTTTCTGTAATGCAAAAATGTCATACATTCTGGATTCATTACAAATCAACTGAAATATTGCAAGCCTTTTATTATTTTAATATTCCTGATCATGGCTTACAGCTTAAGAAAACTCAAATATCCTATCTCAAAAAATTTGAATATTCTAGGAATCTTAATCTTAAGCTGTAAACCATAATCAGCAATATTAAAATAATAAAAGGCTTGCAATATTTCAGTTGATTTGTAATGAATCCAGAATGTATGACATTTTTGTTTTTTAATTGCATTACAGAAAATAAAGAACTTTATCACAATATTCAAATTTTCTGAGACAGTCCTGTGTATGTTTTTTGCCCAAATGATTTGGGATGAATCGCATAACTGACAATAGAATCCATGTGACCGGCAAGTGTTTTTTATTTTATTTTTTTTTTTAAATTGAGGCAAATGGGGTGGCCAGCAAATTTGTAGGGGGGGCCATGGCCACCCCTGGCCACCCCCTGGTGGCGCCACTGCAAATGTGTGACTTGGTAAAACTCTCAGGAAGCTAATGTAACATCCAAATGAAAAAAAAAATGCTGCAGAGACAGTTTAAGTACCGGTTAAAACTGGAGCTGGACACAAACTAAAGTAAAGTTTCTTCCGACACTGTTGTCGGTTTTAAAGTACTTGACTCCGGGGACCAACGGGGTAATTTCAGTCAAAGTCACTTGTTTGTCAAGGTCCCCCCACAGTGACCCTAATTTTAACTATGTGTTCGACCCAGGTGTCAGTGCACCATGCTGGGTGGAGAATTAAAACAGAGTTGATGTCGTTCGGGGAGAAAACTTCCTCCTCGATGTCTCACCTCCAGCATCTGCTGACCGTGGAGTTTGGAAGTAGCTCGACACATGTCACTTCCCATCCCTGGATCATCTCTCCCATGATGCACCGTGTGGAAATAACTGGTTTAAAATGTTAAAAGTGACTAGTGGGAGTTTTATTTTGTTAAATGTACTGTTTTACAAAAAAAACAATGTGGCATTTATCCGTGGAGAAGCAGTGACTCATCAAAGGCGTTTTTGCTGTGATGGCCATGAATATGTGTTTTTATGTGGTTTTAATGAGGTAAATATCTGCTTTGTTGTGAGGAGCATTTGTGCTGCTCACGGGGAACCCCTACGGAGCGGGAGGCAGAGCCTTTTTCACCGAACTCATGCAGGTAGGAAGAAAAGGAGTCTTGGAGAGGAAGAAGACAACATAAATGACTGGAACTAAGATCTACATAAAATTTTATGTGTTTCTAGATTTATCCAAAAACGTGCCAAAAGTCAAATCAAGTATAGAAGTTACTTTCTAGCTGTCCCTCTTTATTCTAAGCTAAGGTTTTTTTTAATTTGAATTAATTCTTTATTCTAAGATAATTGTATGAATACTGTATTTCCAGTTTAGGCACAAAAACATGGTATCAGTCTGACTGTGATTAAATAAGTAGATGAGTTGAATATTAAAGGGGACCTATTATGAAAAACACGTTTTCTCTTGCTTTAACATATATAAAGTGGTCTCCACTCAGCCTGTCTACTCAGAGAAGGAGGAAAGCAACCAAATTCTGCAGTGTCTGTACAGCCGCCCGGATGAGCCGTCCAGTGTGATGTGGATCTACGAGCCGTTCAGATTCTGCTCCCGTCGTTACGTAACGAAAATGCGATTTCCATACTGTAGGTCCGGTGCGTGAAACCACGCCCACAACTAACTCCGCCGGCCGGAGCTTCCGCCATTTTTTCGTAGCGGTGTATCGCGTCATTCAGGCAGCCAATCAGCACAGAGCCTCATTATCATAGCCCCGCCCACTCAGAATCCTGCATAGATAATGAGGTTAGAGACTGGGAAGATAAAGACATGGCTCAGAGGGTGAATTTCTAATTTATTTAGCAAAAACAATCAAAAGCTTGTTTTTAAGACATTCAAGGCCTGTTTAAAATAGGTATTAGATGCCATAATAGGTCCCCTTTAAATGTCCACGTTTCTAAAGCCAAAAAAAGACCAGGCAGTATTCTAAAAACTTTATAATGTTGATCTTTTATTTGTTTATATTGTGTTTTATTATGGTGATTTTTTTTTTAGCATGCTTCAATAAGTGTGTGTGTGTGTTTGTAATTGTTGGTGAAATGTTGAGTGTGCCCGCTGATGTATTGTTTTTTTCACTGTAACTGTCGAGGCATTTGTGGCTCAGCTGTCGAGGCCAAGACAAATTTCCCCAAGTGGGATAAAAAGGTTTATTGAATTGTATTGAATTGAAAAGATAAATACTTTGTGGCCAGAAATCAGAAGACGTCTTTCACGTTAGCTTTGTTTAGCGACGCTGTAGCTGTTTGCTAGTTTGATGGGGACTTTGGCTCCTGTTTGATGGATAATGTAGCATCATTTTAGTAGAAAACAATAATTAAAAATGGTATGAGTGAGAAATTAACTTTGTATTTGGTTCTGGAGGAGGGTTTGGGTTCTGGTTGTGCAGCAGTGCTGCAGAAATACAGACCAGCAAGACTGTGGATTTACAACTAATGCAAAAAAAAAAGAATGCGACATGGCGACGTATTATATGTCTTGGTGAGGGTGCAGAGACGGAGCTCACATGTCGCCCGTTTTCCTTTTCAGCATTAATTCGTGGCCGTAGTTCAGCTGTTCATTGACTAATGCTCTGCAGGAGGGCAAGCGGATCCAAGACAAAGCAGACCTACATTAGGTCGGGTTGAGAGGTATTGACCTCAGCGAAGCACTTTTATTCCTGTTATGCTGCTGCATGTGTTTGTTTGTGTGATGATCAATGGACTTATTGAACCGCACACAGCACTTATTGATCTCTGTTTCTTTTTTCCTTGTGATGTGGGTGTTGAATGGTAGGTTGTTTTTTTTTTTTTCAATATCCACTTTTCTCCATGTTGAAAGTAGAAAAAGAGAACTAGAAATACATTTTTTCCATTAATGGATAATAAGCTACTCAGCAAGACACTTTAACAGTGCTAAACTGCAATTTCTTAACCTTCCCACGTATATTTTTCTTTTGATATATCGCTCTTTCGGGGCGATAACAGTCATGTAACCAAAGCGATATGACTCCACATGTGGGATCTTCAGTAGGTGCTACATCTTTTTTCTCTGTATAGTAAGAAATCTCAAGTTAATCTTACAAGAAAAGTGTTATTATTATTTGATATTTTAGTTAAAATGTGTTCAAGGAGTGCAGCGGCTGCTGTTATGACATCCTTATTTATGATATTTTTATTATAGGAATATCAGTCCAGTCTTAAGTCAGTCTCGGGCCCATCATAACGGCAGCGACCGTGAGAGGACACTTCTGAGACTGACATGTGAGACCGAGGCGTGTCGGACTGAAAATGTTGTGCTCCGTTACAGCCGTCAGGATCCCAGCTTTTCGTTACTTTTCCCCCAGTGCTGAAATTCTTGACACTCCTGATGTTTCTGCCAGGGGAAGCATTTGAGATGTAAAGAATGAAATCCCATCGTGGCTCAGCGCAGATGATGCATGTCAAATGCAGCTCTGATGGCAGAGGAAGTCGGGAGCGGAGAGGGGGCGACACCCGTCACGTGGTCGGAGGAGGTTGATGCCACAGAGACCGGATGTTCCTGCACTGTGGATGGATGCATCTGTAACCGGGAACCTCAGACGCACATTTCTAATCCCATGAACGCAAAAACAATGCATCTGAGGAGTAGCCACAGTGGTGCTGAATGGGCTTCATGTACAGTCTGATAATCACATAATAAACACAGAATATGAATGAATATTTAGTATGTAAACAATGACGCAAACAACTGAAATCAGCCACATGCATAATTATATGTGTAATAATAATAATAAAGTGCAGGTGTCAGTCGGTATAAAACTATAGCCATGCATTCATTTAAATTTTTCGAGTAAGAAAGTGTTATATGTTTTGCAACATAATTGATTCAACAGAAGAAGAAGAGGGATTGTAACAACGTCAGAATACATTTCTGATGTACCGTATTTTCCGCACTATAAGGCGCACCGCACTATAAGGCGCAACTTCAATGAATGACGTATTTAAAAACCTTTTCCACATATAAGACGCACCGCATTATAAGGCGCACTAAATATATGGTAAAATACCGTACTATAGTGGCTGGGGATGAGTTACGTATCTACCTGATTGATCTGCGCTACAGGAAATGCTACAAAATCCTACAGCAAATGCAAAAAAAAAAAACTGGAAGAAAAGTACCGTATGTCAAACTTTATTAACAAAATAAAAACCAGCTTTGCTCCGTCTCGTCAAAGTCACCATTATGCGAGTCAGCACCGCTGCTGTTGTCTTGAACGTCTGTGACGATTCCTGACGTTTTTAGCGCCATTACTTTGGCGACACCAACTACAGTAGCTACAATCCCCCTGACTACAGTAACAGAAATTACCATAATGATCATATATAAGGCGAACTGCATTATAAGCCGCACTGCCGGTTTTTGAGAAAATTAAAGGCTTTTAGGTGAGCCTTATAGTGCGGAAAATACGGTAAATCTTTTACTAGACTCAAAAATGTCATTGCACTGAAGTGATGGTGTGGATAGACTCTAGCCTAGAAATCTAGATGCTGGCAGATTTATATTTGCTTCGCAGGTACGTCTACCATCCGTTGGAGCTCATTAACTGAATTATTAATTAACTAAAGCTCATTAACTAAACCCAAAAGTCTTGGAGAGCCAGTCAAATCAGTACAGTCTTGTAGAGAGAGTATCTTACCGTGGCCGTAAATGGTGTTGATGGCTGCAGCTAAGGATTTACAGCTGTTTTAATCTATTTTGACAGTTAAAGATTCAGACTCTTCTTTGAAAATTGAACAGACAAGGCACTCAAATAATTCCTTCTGCAAATTAGATGTATTTTATGTTTTGTGTACACCAAATGTTAAATTTACTCTTTTACACACTCCTGCTGGTTAATTTCCAGTACTCTGAACACATCACCCTGTCCGTTGCTCTGATTGGTCGTAAGCAACCATTGGTTCCGGCCCTGTGGATCGTTTCCAGAGCCTACATCTTTCTAGACGTGGGTCAGGCTAGATACGCTCCCCACAGACAAAACTAGGCCATTTTATCTTGTCATCTTTACTAATCAACTACTAAATGTCGAATATACAAATGTGAATAGACCCAAATGAGGATCAATATGACAGTTTAAAGGTGACCTATTATGGCATTTAATGTATATTTTAAACAGGCCTTGAATGTCTTAAAAACAATCTAAAGCTTGTTTTTTCTACATAAATCATAAATCCAGCCTGTGGGCCCTGTCACTAGTTTTACCGCTTCTAACCCCTTTTTCTGTGCTCCATTCTAAGGGAAGGGGGGGGGTATGATAATGAGGCTCTGTGCTGATTGGCTCCCTGAATGACGTGTAGCAGGGGAGGAGGATAAACCTCGCTCCGCCAGAGCAGCCCGAGCCTGTAAATAAATCAACACTGAATTTTCACAAATGGAAACTTTATTGTTAAATAAATAAAATATGATGTATATAAATAACATTTATGCACTATTTAAGCCGGATCTACCCGGCGGATGCTGAACGCTGGCCGCGGAGCCACGGCGGGCGCCCGGGAGAGCATCACCGCGGCTTTAACCGGGAAATCTGACCGGTTCCGACCGGCCCGGACCGCAGGAACCGGTCTGGACTGGTAGCAGGGACTCCCGGGGACCGACCAGCGGAATTTCAGCCGGATCTGCCCGGCGGATGCTGCGCGACGGGCGCCGCAACTCCACGGCGGGCGCACAGATCGGCTCCAGAGCGCATCCGCGGCGCATCGTCGGTTACCGGGGATCAAACCGACAGATTTGCCTGAAAATCTCGGAGGGTGAAGCTGGTCCGACCTGGGACAGACCCCCAAGGACCCAGCTCCCAAACCATCCGGGAACCTGGAGAATTCAACCCGGATCCGCTCTGCCGCGGCGCAGCGTCCGACTGGCTGAAGGATGGACCGCTCCAGCAGCGGAGAGAGCTGGTTGTGGGCGTGGTTTCAGCAGCGGAGGCTGAACCTATGGAAATCTGCTCCCGTCGTGACGTCACGACGGGAGCAGATTCTAAACGGCTCAAAAAAAACCACGTGACACTGGGGGACTCTGGCCGGCGGGGGTCAGAGAGCTTGCAGAAATTCATGGTATTTTGTCTCCCCTGTGCTGGCAGGGTGAGGGGAGACCACTTTATATATGTTAAAACAAGAAAAAACGTGTTTTTCATAATAGGTCCCCTTTAATGTAAGCAGTGACACGGTAGTATATCCACCATATGGAAGTTGGAGTTAAGACGGCAACAAAGCAAACAGAAGGGCATTCCTGAACAAACAATCTGTTTTTTTCATATACTTTTTGTACAGCCACAACTTTTAAATTACCTAGTAATAGACCTAGGGTTGTATTAACTCCAGAAGAGTCCAAAGGGTCATTTTAAAACTTGAGCCCAATGTTGTTGTCACCATGTTAAATTACGCTTGGTGGGTATTGTGTTTACCATGATTGATATGTCAGTTTTCGTTTAAAACATTTGCTCCTCATCACAAATGCAAGCTCGACAACACTGCAAATGGAAAGTAAAATGGATTAGTTCCCTGCAGCTCACAAATGTGTGTGCCAAGTCTCACTAGAAGCAATTCAACATGATTTAAAAAGTTTAAACCTAGAGTTAAAACTAGCATTGTGGCACATGAGCATCACCATAAGTGTTGATTTAATGCCCTTTATACTTTATTAAGTCAAATTAGTCCACATTAAAATGTTCCACTGCCTTGCTGTTCATTGATACAATCTTGATATGGCAATATTTTACTTATATTATGGATTAAAATTGAGTTGAAGCATTTGTAACACAATAACAACTCATATTGAATGAAGACAGAGTGAAGCCCCATTGTGAGGATAAACCTTCAGCTACAACCTCCTCGTGTAAGGACTTTGATTATGCTGTGGTTATTAAGGAGCTGCCTTGATAATTAGGGATACATGAAGGACATTTGCAAACTATATGGAGCTGCTTGCTGAAAAGGAAAGTCTCGCCATCCAGACGTCGCGACACTCGTCCGTGATGGGCTGAAGTGACACGGAGGTCATCCTGCAACGACTTCTCACACTTTCTCAAGAGCAGATGCCGTCCTGGATGCTGTTCCTGCCACTTAAAACTCAATCTTAAAACTCAGTCTACGACCCTGTTCATGCAGTTCTTTTATGTAGTAGAAAAACACTCTTTCTCTTTTCAAGGCGTATTTTTTTAAACCGTTTACTTTGCCGTGCCTCGCCTTCGTTTCCCTTTTACAACATTCACATTTTGTTTGATCAAAATCTTGTTTACAGCTTGGTGCGAACAACTGACATCTTTTGTCACACTTTGTTCTGAATTGCTTTCTTGAGGGGGTTTTATTATCGTTTCAACTGACAGCTGTCTTGATGGAGCAGGGTTTGCTGTGTATCAGTCAGGTGCAACAGTTCATTAAGGTCTGGAAGCCAATATTGTATCTAATTGAACACGATCTCTACATCTGTGCTGGTATTTCTTTTAGAAGTGCAAATTACAGTGTGTTTCTTTACATTTATAAATAATTGTGTGAAGGAAATAACCTTTTTTTCTTCCTTTTTTTCTCTTTCTTTCTCTTTCTTTTCTCTTTTTTTTCTCTTTTTTCCTTTTTTTCTTTCTTTTCTTGTTTTTTTTGCTTTTTTCTTCTTTTTTTCCTTTTTTTCTCTTTTTTTTCTTTTTTTCTTTTTTTCTTGCTTTTTTTTCTTTTTTATTCTTTCTTTCCTTTTTTCCACTTTTTTCTTTTCCTTTTTCCTTTCCTTTTTAATCTCGACATTTCAACTTTTTTCTCAACATTTCGACTTTTTTCTCGACATTTCCACTTTTTTCTCAACATTTGAACTTTTTTTCTCAAGATTGTACTTCAACATTAATCTCAACATTTTGACTTTTTTCTCTAAATTTTGACTTTTTTCTCCACATTTTGACTTTTTTTCGACATTTCTCCTTTCACCATTTATCTTCATTCTAAGGCTTTCATTTTTTACGGCTCCAGACATATTCGTTTTTTGTGTTTTTGGTCCAATATGGCTCTTTCAACATTTTGGGTTGCCGACCCCTGTTCTATACAACCTTAAAAAGAAGCCATTCATTATTTTAGTTTTACTGAACTTTTTGGAGTGATGTTTCTCAAAAGTACGATGTTCATCACATGATTATGTTGTGAACACACATCACCTCTTTCAGGATAAGTACCATGGACACTTCACATGCTTTTTATGAAATTATATAAAATATCATAGCTTTGGTGGAGAAAAACACTATTTTCCTAGCTTGTATGGTGCTGTATGGAAGGAAGACTGAATCCAACCCTCCAGCTCATCGTAGAGAAGAGGCACAGTCTCTATGGTCGTATTTGTTCTTCCTCCTGCAGCCTAGAGGACTCTGTGATTTAAGGTCCCTCTCAGTGTACAGTTGCATCTCATCACAGTATCGTCCATGTAAAATAATGTCAGAATCTCACTCCTGCTCAGTTCAAGCATGCTGCAGCATGTATTGTAATTATCATATATTAATACTGTAATAGTTTATAATGTATCTCATCTAAAGCTGTCACGCTGGTCCACGTCTCTTTATCTTTCAAGCCTACATCTATTACAATGCTAGTCTTTGTTATGTAAACCATTTATCTTATATTTAGTAATTATAAGATGGGCTTTTTTATTTGGGCTATTTGTAGCATTTCACATTTGTATGTGCTGCTTTTTCTCTCTGAAAGGGTTTAAAAGTTTTGTATACAAGTCCATACCTGTTTTATTTCCTTCTTTTTTTGTTTTTAGCTATTATTTTTTTAGTCTTGGGGTTTTGAGGTTGACTCTTGCCCACTTTTCCACCTTGTAGTATGTTTGGGTGTTAGTTGCTTTTTTGACTCCTGTTTTGTGTTTGGCCTGACTACCTGTTTTATTTTGAAAGTCTTAAATTGTGTGTTAGCGCTTGGCTTTTCTGCAATTCACATACTTACACACCTTTTCCTACTACTTTAAGTGCATAAGTGCTTTCAGACCAACACTTCTGTCTTTGCGAAGTGCACTGGAAGTGCCCGGATGGTGCACTCAAAAATGGTCAGGAAATGATGTGCAGACTGGTGAACACTTCTGCACTGGATGGTTGTCATCGGGTTGAAGTAGTACAAGTGGTGGGATACTCATCTTTAGTCAGAAAAAAGGATGGCAGCCCGTCTTTGATGCCAACAATGGTGCTTCTTTAATCTTTTAGTAAGAAGAGGAGAGATGATACACACTACAAGGAAAATTGGGTTCATTTTGTTTGGAATGTACGATCAGTAAAATGTCAGATCTTGGTGGAAACCCAGCAGTAACTCGATGAAGCAGCCTTCTTCACATTCATCCTGATTGTCATGATCTGTTTCTTGTCAAAGTCTGTGTGTAATTACTTCTCCTTCCTAACCAATCGGTCAGCCATCATTCTGGTATCAGGCTTCTGTTCTGCTTCCCCGTCCTGCCTGCCTTTGTTTTAAAGGTTTTGGTGGTTCGGATATCCTTCTTAACAGTGTTTTTGGTCAATTTAGACTTTGTTTGATTACTTGTGCCTCCCCAGTCTCCTGTATTTGGACCTGACTCCTGCAGTCTTGATAAAGAGCACCGTGGCTGATTATTGCTAATGTGTTTTACTTAACACTCAACCATCAATCAAATAGGAATAAGTGCTAATGGCTCTAATTTAAGCTCAGGCCCAAGTGCGTACTTCTACCTGTGCATGAACGTACTAGTGCAGAAACTTGTAGGTGTACAGTAAACAGTGTCCACGCAGAGACAACTTCAGTTCAGACATAAAAAGGGACAATTTGTTAAGTGTTCAGTAGAAAATATTCTGTTTCTTGATCGTGGTGACTGCAGCCAACAACTTTCATCTCCTTTTTCTTTTATAACATGCTCTATTTAAAGAGAAACAACAGCAAAAGGTTTCATTTTTGCCGCCTGATGTCAATAATGACTATGGATAAACATTTTCACTGTTACGCAGAGGGAAATAATCTACATGGTAAATCTGGCAACCACAGGTGTCAAGTAACGAACTACAAATACTTCGTTACTTACTCAAGTAGAAATTTTGGTTATCTATACTTCACTGGAGTAATTATTTTTCAGACGACTTTTTACTTTTACTACTTACATTTTCACGCAATTATCTGTACTTTTTACTCCTTACATTTTAAAAACAGTCTCGTTACTCTATTTCATTTCGGCCTTTAAAAAAAAAACTATCCAGTTAAATTGCTCCATCCGGATAGAGTGAATTTGGTTGTGGTTGTTTCAGATGTTCTTGTCCAGTTTTGTTCTTACATCCGTTCCCTCAGATTCCTGCAACTAAACTTGGATGTACATTCCAATAAAGGTTAGGATAAATGATAACATGCCTCTGAAGTTTGACTTTTTGCACTATTACAATACTTATAGGCAACTAGTCATCATTCTGCTCTCTGAAACACATGTTAATGCTCAATAGTACACATATATGGTTCTTTAATATATTTGCATTATACTAAGACGCATTCATTTTCAATGGCTTTTGCCTTTAATGGCTTTTTTCTCCCTTACATTACTTTTACTTTTATACTTTAAGTAGTTTTGAAACCAGTACTTTTATACTTTTACTTGAGTAAAAAACTTGAGTTGATACTTCAACTTCTACAGGAGTATTTTTAAACTCTAGTATCTATACTTCTACCTGAGTAATGAATGTGAACACTTTTGACACCTCTGCTGGCAACGTCTCACCACAACAGCAAAACCCGGCCGTGTGGCTGCTGTAGCTCACCACGAGCATGTGGCCTGTCCTGGCGGCAGGACGGAGCAGCCAGCTGAAAGGTGAGTCACGGGTGAAGGGAGAGGCTTGCTGGTTCCATCTCTCTCCGGCTGGAGTTAAGAGCCCAGACGGGATGCTGTGACAGAAGCAAAGTGCAGCTGGTGGCACGTCGTCACTGAAGAGCGTTGCCTCATCCCTCACACGATGCTCATCCTGCTCATCTTCATCCGCCTGAGGCCGGCTGCTGCACAGGAAGGGCTGGTAATGGGAGGAAATGCAAAGGCGCTGGGCAAAGCTTGATCAAAGTGCTACCAATCAAAGCAGAAGAATTAGATGTCACGGCCACCACAGCCTTCTACAGTCATGGTGCAGCTATTAATACGAGAGGGTTTATGTCCCGTCACAATGGAGGGACACGAGTTGGTTGCAGATCGACCTGTCCGGCAGCAGAAGGGAATCTTCAAACACTATTAGGTTACATAGAGCAGAGACCACTGCCCCTTATGATGCAGATGTTTCTCAGCTCCACAACACCTGATGTAGATAAAAGGGTAACCTCATCTAGTGGTGAACCGACTTCTGAGGAAGGAAGTGTCTACCAGGGGAACAAACCTACACGTGAAACCAGCAACACTCGGGAAATGGAGACAGTCACAGAGGCCGTTCACTACAGGAAGGTTACAGAAAACAACTGTCCATCACTGGTTTCATTTACACCACATGGAGAGTTACAACAGATAGAGATTTTGAGAGTCTCTCCAACTGTAAAAACCCCAGATAGAGCACGGCTGCGGTAGGAAAGTACGCTTCAGAAATCCCAGTGTTTGGTTTGCAGCCAGTCAAGAACACTGAATGAGGCTCCATATACATCCACGATGACGATGATTCTTCTATAAGTATTCAAATCTGCAATGTTGCCAAACCGCCAGAAGGCAAATATACCGTAGAAACCAACAGATTTGTGTTTGGAGCAACATTCAACCCCTGAGTCTCATTTAGGGACCGTCAGTAAACTACCAACTACATCTTTATTTTGTGTTTGAGTGCTTTTTATATTACATAAAGAAATGTATATTGAAACAATAAGTGCTAACAGTGTTTTTCTTTTTAATATATGTATGACTTCTCTCCTGGTGAATAGACACAAAGGAGAGCACAAGCTCTGCTCTGCGGTACAAAGGTGTTTCTGATTGTTGACAATGAAAGTAAAAAAGTTTACATAAGTAGTGAACACAGGATCTGATTAACATATGAAGTTGAATAAAAGCAAAAATAGGCCAACACTAACTGCTGTTTTCCTTCAGAGTTTGTGCTTTTTTTTTCTTTCGTGTCAGAAGACAAATGAAGTGGAGCTGGATCAAGACTTAGAGTTTAAGACAAGAAGCAGAAGCATAAAGTTACGGAAATAAAAGGGTAAAAAACAGTGGAACTGACTCACATGATTTAAAAACACGAAACCCAAATACATGGATAGGATTTCTAATTTCATAAAATGATTCCCTGAAGTCCTGGTTGATTGTCCTTCCATGTAATAATACAGAATGAGGACAGTTTATTTCTCATGAATATTTTAAATTATGTCCAGTTTAAGTTGATTTTGAGTCACTATAGTTCAATTCAATTTTATTTATATATTACAACAGAAGTTGTCTATTACAACAGAAGTTGTCTCTAGGTGCTTTCCAGAGACCCAGAATATGACCCCTGAGCAATTATTATATAAACATAACATAAGCAATGACAGGGAACACGCAGATATCTGAATTATACCAGGGAGTTAAGCTCCTATAGTTGTTTCAACATCGACAATATTAAATTCAAACATTATTAAATAGTGGTCGGATAAGAGGGATTTTACAGGTGACACTAACAGACTATCAGGTTCGACACTGTAGGTGAGAACGAGATCCAGGGTATGATTAAAACAGTGCGCGTTTTGTTTACTTTTTCTGAGATACCCATCGATTCTAGAAGAGAATGAAAGCTAATTTAAGATTATCACTGTCAACATCCATGTAAAAGTAATCCACTATGATGAATTTATCTGTACTGATCAATAAACCAGATAGGAAATCTGAAAATTCAGACAGAAACTCTAGATAAGCACCAGCAGGGGGCCGGTACACTACCACTAACACAACTGGCTTCTCTGATTTCCAGCTCGAGAGTTTCAGACTAAGTGTGAGGCTTTCAAATGTATTATAATCGCATTTAGGTTCACATTTTATTTGAAGACTGGAATTATAGATCGCCACTACTCCTCCGCCTCGGCCCATGCTTCGAGGAATATGATGATTAAAGTAGCCGAAGGGAGTCGATTCATTCAAACTAACATACTCTTCCTCCTGTAGCCAGGTCTCTGTTAAACAGAAAGTATCACTCCTGGTCTCCGTAATTAGATAATAGAGATGATCGTATATTTAGTAGTCCACATCTAATTTTTTGGTCTCTAATTGGTACCAAATGCGCATTGGTTATAATTTTTACAAGTTTATTTTGATTAACGCCTCTATCAAGCCGCACCTGGTAGACTTTTGGAGGGCGGGGAATTGACACCAATTCTATTTTGCTAGGCACCTTGTTAGAATCATCAATTACATAATGCAATCCTACAATTTTATTGGCAGGCGTTGGTCCTCGAGAAGCAGCAGAGAAGCGTGTAAGACTGCAGCTCTGCATCCTGGCCTGGACCCTGGATTGTCAGGGGGAGTGTCTAATAATATTGGCGAGATTTCTAGAAATAAGAGCTGCAACATCCCGGGTAGGATGAATGCCGTCTCTTCTAATCAGACCCCAAAACGTCTTCCAATTATCAATAAAGGCAAAGTCCCAATGTATGTAGAAACGCAGGAAAGTTGCTTCTTTCCTCTGCCAGACGACCCCATTTCTCCGTTCTGTGCCCTACGGCCGCCCCACCATTTTTCAAATGAAAGTTACCCCCGCGGTGACCATTGTGCGGTTTCCTTTCTTTAATGGAAGGGTACCAACAAATGTGTTCATCTGTGCAGGGTTGCAGTGATTTGAAGTTGCAGATTGTTTGCTATCTGCGTCATGCTCCTCTTTGCAGTGTGTATAGCATCAACCTGAGCACACACTGGCTGTTTTCCACGCGTGTAGTGTGTGCTGTGGACAAACAGCATGTGCGACCACAGCGTGAACGCTGGCAGGCCGAGCAAATACGGGGTCAAATAAAAAGCATCAAAGCTTGCATGCCAGGGAAAAACAAAATCCTGTACAAATGGATTGTATTTGGTCCAGCCTTGTAGTCGTCCTGGGTAAGTGTGTTATAGACGACCAGGTCAGCTCACCAACAACTGAAATGCCTTCCGTCAATCTACTTCCTCTTGGACTGTAGGTGCAACAGGTTTCAGTGTCTTCCTATGGTTATAACAATGTTTTTTTGTTTACCTGAGTTGCACTAATAACCCTCATCATAAAAACATAACAGCATCTGCACAGGCTTTTTGTTTTAATTAGAATTCATCAATGAGATTGTCATTGATGGTTTGATTTTTTTTTATGCTGTTCAGACAGTAAAAGTTTTTATTTGAGCAGCTTTTGATAAAAATGAGGCCATGCTTGACGGATAGAAACTGTCCTTTTCTGTGTCTGTCACTTGACAGACACAGAGCTGGAGGATGGAGAATTAGCATCGCTCGCGGTTTGTTCACCTTCAAAGAGGCGGCTAATTCCTCCGATATCTTTGATGTTCCTGCAGGTACATAACATAGTAGGAGACGGGTGTATAAAAAAAAAGAAAAGAAAAAGAAGCAGCCTGCTATCTACAAATGAGGGCCAAGATGGTCATCTCTGCCTGTGATTAGCCAGCATTCCTGAATCTCCCCATCACTGGGAGAATAAAAGAGCCTTTCTGGTGGTGCATACGCTGTTTCCTTCCCTGCTGGCACCTCTGCAGCTTTAATAGGCAAAGAATAATCAGCTGTATTGTAATCCAGCCTGACTAACAGATATCTTTCAGCGAAGGCTTTGGCAGTGACTAAAACAAAAGCAATTTGTTGGATAGTACATGCACAAACATGGCTAAAAGTCCCCTGGCTTGGCAGCTGGGCCACCGGGCAGCCTCCAGAGTTTGGCTCACACAGTGTGTTGGTTGGCAGCCGGGCTGTGATGACCAGGGAAAGCAAATGAAACTCTTCCTCTTTGCTTTTCATCTTCCATCATTAAAGTGTCCTTGAGCCGGCCGAACCAACTCTGCCTTAGCGGATCTGCCCTGTGTTGACGGCTCACGCTGGTCAGCTTGAAAGAAAATCAGGACAATTATGGAGGAAGTTGTGAAAGTGCTACTGAATGCAGCACTTGCATGTTGGGTATAGATGTCTGAACATACGAGTGACGGTACCTTGGATATTGCTTTTGAACTGACTTAAACCTGCCTCATGTATTCTCTCATTATTGTTCTTTACTGTTTTCCTGAAACTTGACTCCAAACAGCTGTGAATCTTGCAGTTTCCACTGATGAGCGAATGCACTCAGTAACCTAGATTGTTGCCTAGGAGAAGCTTCATTATGATGAGTGGAAATACCTTCTTTCTTTTCTTTTTTTTTTACTTTTTTCGATCCGAAAGACACAGGCAGGTGAGTAAAATAATTATGTAGAGATTTTCACTAAAATTTTCCACATGGGTTTAGTGTACTGCAGATTTTTCTGTATTGTCATTTACCATC
This sequence comes from Cololabis saira, assembly GCF_033807715.1. Classification (NCBI taxonomy): domain Eukaryota; kingdom Metazoa; phylum Chordata; class Actinopteri; order Beloniformes; family Belonidae; genus Cololabis; species Cololabis saira. The sequence continues at coordinate 10,499,396 of NC_084608.1, forward strand.
GTCGTAGTAAACATCAATTCAGGGACACATTTTATTTTGTGTCCTTTGAATCATCTGCCCATGTAATCAACCACTTTTCTCAGCTATTTAAGGTGTTCGCTCACTTTCTTTCAAATCCAGATACACAGAGGTCCTATTTTTATACATTTTCTAATTGTATAACACTAATCCACAAGGACATTGCACATCCAGGATTTCAAGAAGCTTTAAATGAATGTTTGCTATTGTTCAGCAGTTTTTGTCTCCAGCAAACACATTTTGTGTGAAAGCAATATTGGGTATTAAATGTCTCTCTCCATGATCTGTAATTGCTTTGGTGTTCCCCATATGTTCAGTGTCATAAAAGCTCTGGCAGCATGTTTGTTAAACGGATGTATTATAAGGTAAAAGCTATTTTCTGAGCCTGAGACCATATATATACTGTATATATATATATATGGGAGTCTGGAGAGAATAGCAATTCAAAAACAGTGTACCGGTAACACAACCAAGTAACTTTGTTTGGGGGTGACTGGATTTGAATTATGCCATAGGACCTTTGTCGAGTGTTACAGTTCACGTGTATCGAAAGAAGACACAAGTCAACAATTTTCTACCAGTACTCCAACAAAGAAGCCCATGTGTTATCCAGCTAATATAGACTGGAGCAACTCAACTTTTCTTTTCCAGCCTTGGCTTTTTCTACATTACTGTCGCTTGTGCAATGTCCTGACAACCCAAGATTGTACTCAAAAGGACTCTGGTAGTTTGAGTCGACTGGTAAGGGAACTTTTTAGGGATTGGTTAGGGACTGATCAGATACCTTGTGGGAGAAGTTAACATGATATTAGTGGAGCTCCATTCGTGGTGGTTCTGGAGCCTGCACCAGTGGCCGTCAGTGATATAGTATTTTCATCTATAGCCTCATGCTCCATACCCAGTGGGTACTTCCATTTTTGTATTCACAACCCTGTGCCCTGTTATGGTTTAGGGGTCTTCTGTAGGGTTCTGAGTTTTATTTTTTGTGTTTTTTACTTAATTCTTGAGTGTTGGTATCGTGTCTGTGACCCGTTTCCTGTTTTATCTTAAAAGTCTGTGTTCTTGTGTTCATTTATTGTTCGACTTTCTGTGATCCCATGTCCCTGATTGTTTGCGCCTGTGTCTTACTGGCCCTGTGAGTATATCTTGTCTTGTCTTCCTCTCTGCTGGTCCATTTCTCTTTCACTCCTGTTGGCCCGTTTGAATTTGTTTAGGTCATCTTTGGGATTTCCTCTGTTTTCTGTTAGAGGGATTCTGAGCTCATTTTTTGGATTCCTGCCTGATCAGTGCTTTTTGTTGAAATAAAGCACTTTACCTTATGGATCTCCTGCATTTGGGTCCTCTCAACTCATGGCATGGACAAGCATTAAGGGGGGGGTTCCATTAGTAAGGGTCCGGGATAAAACCTGGGAGGCTGAATCTGTTTGATGCTAACTTCTACCCTGGTCCTTTCAGACACTGTGACTGTGTTACAATGTGGTCAGACCCAGAGGGATCAAGAGATACCTGGCGCTGAGCTCATCTCTAGACCGGAACCATGTGACTTCCAGTTTATGCAGCACCTTCCCCAGATATATTACCCTAACCCTAACAGAGCGGAGGTTGAATGGTTTCAAACTCTAGTCAATCTGTAGCCAGATCCTCTTGGAAGGATCCACTGTCTTCTGCCAGTCCACGCCACTTAGTGACGGTAATGCTCCACTTTCACCGTTTGCCGATTAAGAAGTAGTCGGAGTAAAAAATGAAATGAGCTGTGGTGGTTGTTGTATTTCTGTTTGTTCACATCCCAATTATGGCAATGTTCAAACTCAAAGAGGGATCGGGACAACATCATCTCCTTCTTACAGCACAGCGTCAGCCTCATAGACGTTTCCAAAAAAACGTGTTGCCGGTCCATTTCTGGTAGTGGAGACTCAATAAAGGTACCCCAGGCTCCCACTAAAAGAAACATGCCAATAATTACAGCTGAGTGTTAACACGTGTCCATTCTGCCCCATGGTAAAAATGTAAAATATCTGAGCCCTCGGCTCTCCAACATATAGCATTTAAAAGATTCAGCATGTGAAATGAATCAGGAACATGTTAAAACCAGACAAAGACCCAGTCGCAGTTTCCATTACTTATGCAAATTACAATGTAAATATAGAATATCAGGCAGTGCTGAGCTGTGAGATGTGAGATGTTACCCTTTCCACCATGTGTTAACAGCAACATCTGTTACGTCCTGGAAAATGATTGCGTAAGGACAGTTTTGAGGACGGTGCGTCCCTGTGTGCTGGAGCCGTCTTTGAAAAAAGAAGTGTTTAACATTTTACCTTGGTGAATCTCACTGTAGGCTTTAATGATGTGAATCTACCCCATTTCCAAGAGTATATTACCTGCCGCACCAAAAACAACCATTAACGCAGATAGGAAGGAGTGTTTGAAATAAAATAATAGTAAATACTCTGGAAATTGCAGAGAAAAGGAATGACTTAGCACTAAAGGAGGGGAGAAGACTTACAGATCACTCGTCTAAGCACTTGGAGGAATTTTAATCTGGTGAGAAATAATACGAGCATTTGCATATGACCTTGGAGAGTGTGTTGGCCTGTGACAGAAAGGTGCGTCTCCGTGCAGGCATCTAATCAGACAGCCTGATTAAACCCATGAAGACCCCCTGTTGCACGAGGCCGCCGCTGCTCACGTGTGTGAGTGTACACTCATTTATAAATCACTTCTCACAGTAAATGAGTGTCAGTCAAGGTCTGGGATTCACTACAAAGGTATCCGTCACGCTGTCTTCTTATTAATCCTTCCACAAAGCATTTTTGCAGCGTGTCTAGCCGGACGTTAAGAATGCATCTCAAACGCGGTTTGTATTCACAATTCTTTGAAACGGAGAAACAACTGTAAGGACGTGTGAGGAATCTGCAAATTAAATAGCCTCTCCGGCGTCACTCATGCTCCCGCTCCATCACTCTTCCACACGTTCCTCCTCTCTGCCTGCTCTCCGTCTTCCCATTTCCCTCACATTTTCCATCTTTGGTCATTTGGCCCAAGTTCATCTTGACACCGAATGGATTTGTCTGCAAAGTGAAAAATGACATTTTGGGTCGGGGACTTCAAGGATGGTCAAGTTAATGAATGGCCACCAGATGGCCCTTATTAGGCTAATGTGTTCCCCTCTCTGCAGCCCCAGCTCTCGCCTGGGGACTTAACTTGCTGGCAGCCTGTGTGTGTGTGAGTGTGTGTGTGTGTATGTGTGTGCTCTTCTGTCTGTGTGTGTGTGTGTTTTGTTGAGTTAAATCAGGTTAACCTGAGAAGATGGAAGGATGCAGCATTTCCAGTTTAACTCGGCCGCTCTGAGCTCTTGATGGGGTCAAACATCCAGTGCTGGCCCGGTTCCTCCAGCGTCCCCGGCTGACCCCCGGGCCTCCCCGTCTGACAGCCCGGCACCAGCTGCAGCTGCACTCTACTCTAAAGTTTACACGCAAGAAAATTGGTTTCCGAGAATGAGCAGTAAAGCCCCTTCCCCTGCAGTCCGACAGCATGCTAATTGCCTAATTTATAATCCCACACGTCAAAATGAATAATTGCTGTAATGCGCATTTCCACCACAAAGCCCCTCTAAACTCCAGAGTTATGCTGAACATGGTAATTAATTGGGTCTAATTCATTAGATCAGCAGTAGTTTATGTTACCACTGATGCTGTAGTGTGTGTAGAAACTATGAGGGATGAGAGCAAAGCTGGGGGTTGTTTGAAATAGGAAAAACTACTCTGCAAGTTGCTGATATTGATTACAGATGAGAAAACACGACTTTCTACACAAATCACGCTGTTTGTGTGTGAACAGAACGTAATGATGTCAAATCCAGTCATTTCAGTTGTCTCAGTACTTTGGACTCAGATCTGATGATTGAATCCTTCAACTATAACATTTCACGGAGGGCTGCTTAGAGAACGACTACAGCTGTCCCAGCGCTCGAAGCACGTCAGATGTGGTAAATAAACACTCCAAAGTTTTGTGTATATTTTAGCACAGATATGCCAAGTAAACAGTTTCATGTGTTGTCTAACTTCAGCCAGAATGAAAGAACATCCCGTCTCTTCTTCCCGTCTACAAGCCTCCAGGAATTTGACCAATAAGAAATCTTTTGAGGGATTTCCAGGAAAAGCCTCTCCTTGTGATTTGTGATCGATGCTGTTGGGTAATAATTATAGGCTTTTGGGGTTATATTCTGGGTGAAAAGCTTCTCTAGAGGAACCAGAGACTAAAATTAGATGGCTAAAAATGAGCATATTATGGCCACTTTATAACTTAACCATTGTGTAATGAATATTTTAATAACCTATCAAATGACAATGAGGAAGTAAATGTGAATTCATAGTAATGAACCCACAGAGAAGTGTGAGTCAGAGGCTGTAAGGAGCTTTACAGCTACTGTACACTAGCTTTCCAGGCTCATACTTCACTGATGAGATAAAGGCTGCGTCCCAATTGAACCCCTCGCCCTCGTTTTCTTCACTAACCCTAACTTTTGCGCGTTCCCGTGAAGGTAGTGGTGTCCCAATTCCTCTTTTCACCAAGGGGGAGGGGGCATAACGAGGGCTAGGGGCTGAGAATAGCCCCTACGGATCGAGGGATTTCAGATGCTCCCTTCGCGAGCGAGGGGGTATGAAAATTTCCCAGAATGCTTTTCGTTGTCATTTGCGGACTGAATAAAAAAAAAAAACATGGCGGACATTTCTTATTTTTTTGTGAATAAAATCAATATTTTGAGTTAGTTTCTGCATAAAAATGCGTTTTGATTACATTTCTCGTTACAAACCAATATTTTACTTTCATGATATTCACTCAGTGAATGTACATAATCCCTTTTTTGTCCGTTGTTCGCTAAGATCGCGCCGGAGTAAAGGCTGTTAGGTTACGCCGTAGGCTACGTAAGCTACGCCGTAGGCTCTGCATCGATTTGACTCGCCGACCGAAGGCAAACAGGCAGACTCGTCTCAGAGAAATAGAGAGAAATAATCCTGTGACCCATCAGATTTGTTTTGGATGTTTCTGATATAATAGTTTTCAGAAACCACAAAGTAATCCAGCTGTTATCTGGGTAATTTACACACTTTCAGATAAAGTTGCCGAAGATCACGCCAGAATAAAGGGATTTATGGTTCCGCGTTACACTAACGCAGAGCCTACGGCGTAGGTTACGTAACCTACGCCGTAAGCTCTGCGTCGATGTACGCGGCGACGCGCGCCGTACGCCGTACCCTACGCCGTAGGCTCTGCGTCGATTTAACGCGGACCCAAGCTCCGGAGCCGTCAGACAGAAATCTCGAAACTGAGCCCCGGTTGCGGATCTTAAAGGTTACCTTTATACTATATTAAATACTATACTATATATTATACTATATTAAAACTTAATAAAGTGCCATAACAGCGCTACAGCTGAAATTAAAACAGCTTTTGGCTCTCTGCTTCCTGATCAGGTTAGGGATGGAAACGAGGGGTAGGGGGAGAATTGCGACAGGCACCTGGGCCAAGTGCCCTAAAATTTCCCCCTTCTTTTTTAGGGGTTAGGGAAGAAAAGAAGTGTGAGTGGAGAAAAGAAGGGCGAGTGAAGTTGAATTGGGATTGGGCCAAACTCATCCTGTCCTCAGTGTTGTTTTTAGCAGAAGATACCTGCTTTCTTTTAAAAGGCTAGGAAATCTGAACGCTCACTTCTCAGGACAGAAGCAAATATGTAAATGACCTCGTTGGAAGAATCAGAAAAAGGAACAAACACAAAACACTACACCACCACTGCAGTCGTTGGCAAAGAAAACACTTGTAGAAACACAATAGACTGTGTGTTTACAGCGATTATGGGGCTAACCTAGTGCTCAGCTGATGGGGGGACATGGATCAGTAACAGGCTCACAGAAGCAGTGGCGAAAATCTATTGCCTAAATAAATAAACTGAAACTGATTTGCTCTAATTAGTCCATGTTATGTTGCTTTCGATCCCCTTAGTCTGGTACAAAATATTAGTATTAAAACATAATAAAACTATCATGATATTTTAGGCCTCGTCATAGCAGAAAATGCACAGGTGAGTAAATAAAGGCTGGATTCCACTAGTGGAAAAATCACTGGTTGATGTTGCAGTTAACTGAACTCATCATGCTTTTAAGTGAAAAAGTTGACTTTTGTCTTGGATTTGTCTTTAAACTCACATATAAAATAAGTTTCTTTTGACTTTGTGAAATTGTAGAGAAAGCAAAAGTACATAAAATCCTTTGTGTGAGTGATGCAGAAGAAGTAGTCCATGTGTTTGTTAGTTTAAGATTATCCTGACCTTAAGTTACTCTGAATAGCCTTCAGCTCGTCTAAAATGCTGCAGCAAGAACTCTGAGGATTAGTAGGAGCGATCATTTCTCTCCAGCCTGAGCTTCTCTCCTTTGGCTTCCTATCAAATTTAGGATATAATTTAAGATTCTTGCCTTCAACCACAAAGTCCTTAAGAGCCTATCTATTTCCTTTCTGAAGGAACAGCTCTGCATCATCTGAACAGAGCGCTCGCTCTCAGACGGCAGGTTCACTGGTGGCTCCTGGAGCTGCTGAGAGGACGGAAGCAGAGCCGACGGTTATCAGGCTTTTCTCCTGCAGGACCAGCTGGTGTTCAGGACGCAGACGCCTTCTCTAACTCTAAGATTATGCATCAGAATGTCTTTCCCGATAAGGTTAATGGTTAGAGATGACGTCATTGATGGCATGTGCATACTTGTATGTATATGTCATGGTAATTGTCCCTCTCTCCTGTCGTCTGGGAGTAGCTGGCTGCCCTGCCTGAGGCTGGTTAACCTGGTAACCGGGTTCACGATACCTCATGCTTCCTCGGGACGGAGCGATGCACCGACGTGAAGATTAGACGTGATCAACTGGGTTCCTTCACAAGGCTGTTCTCATGATTTGGTGTCATATGAACTCTTCCTTTTGGACTCAACTGGAATTAACCTTCAACTTCGTTGTACCTTTGGAAAAACAAAGTGGCAATGACAATAAAGACTATCTCTTCTATCTTATCTCATGGAATGGATAGTGAATGAATTTAAATGAAACTTAAAGGAGCTTGAGGCCGGATTGAGGCAGAATTTCTGAAAAAAATTTGTATACGTTTTAAGTTTTCTAGTAATAATGTCAGATGAAGCGTTCCAAACCCAAAAGAATGAGCCCTCTAGTGTATCTCTCCGTTTCCTTGAACAGGCTGTGTGCTGCAAAATGTGCTGCAATTCGGGCCTAAATTTCCCGCGCTGGGCTGCGGATGTGACGTCACATGACGCTGCATGCACGTTCTCCCCGTTCTCCCGTGCCGGCTTCGCTGTTGGATGCAGTACCCCCGACGGCCGTCGTGGTGAAGGGTGGCGCTAGAGAGTCTCATTTCTTAAAAGGAGCCTCAAGCTCCTTTAGGATGACTTTGTTGTAAATTCGTCCAAAACAAGTAAATTGAACTGAATGAAAAATTAGTTGTTGAATTATGAAGCTGCACGACTGGAAATTGAGTGAAATCATCTCATCTTCAATAAGTTGTGTTTGTTTGTTTTTTTCGGATAAATCCCAAACACTTGTGTATACGCCCTGAAATGTAGCACTTTCCAAAGTCAAGGTGTATTAGATGTCTATTAAATGTGTATTAGATGCTGCGGCTGCTACTCTTAAAGGGTTCATATCTAATGTTTTGTTGGGTCCTCTAGTTCTCTCAGACAAAGTAAACAAAAGCAGCTGTTTAGAAACTTCACCAGCTAATGAGAGACGTTCCAGAGGCGAGTTAATGAGTATACGGCACAAATGATGCGACTGTGACTGGACGTCTTTCGTGAACGTGAGTGAATTGTTAATGGAAATGATGAACGAGTGGGTTTGCTGCACCGTTTCCTCCTGTCTTTTCAAAAAGGAGCAAAACAAATGTTACGAGCTGTAATAGTTGTTTTACTCCATCGTGGTCATCAGTTACGGTACATCTGGAAAAACCCCTTTTTTATCAGCAAAAATCTCAGCCTTGAAAACGATCCGCAGGGAAAATTGTCCAGTTGTTGCAGCTGTTCCTCCGTCGTGGACATGCATCGACCAGAAACGTGCAGACGTCCCCTCGGAGCTCAGAGCCTGCATTACTCCAGCAGTGCAGGTGAATGATCTGCAAGCAGCAAAGCCGCACGCCAGTGAGACGCGTGCACTGAGCTGCAGAGTAAATAGGGCAACAATAACATCATTATCCATCACACTGGAGATATAACCGTAATAAGGGTATGGGGCGACCTCGGGGTGAGTGCAGGTTTTCTCGTGTTGCCGGTGTGGTGCCATTGGTGGAGTTTGAATATAACTGCTGACGCCACCACATTCCCGGGAATGACAAATGGCAGTGGAGTACACGTGGAGCTGCTCCAGGGGACGAGTGGTGCAATTGCCAATTGCAGTTAAGAAGGGGAAGGGAGCATGGACTGAGCTAGACTCAGGGACCCCAAAAATAGAAGCTCTGCCTCCCACATCTCCATCACTCCTCTGCCACACAAGCAGAAGTAAATGTCTGCATACGTAGCACTCTGTCGACGGCTATTAGTGGTTTTTATCATCCTCCACCCCCCAGTCGTGCTCTGAAGTTCTACATCAGTGTAAAGTGTAATCTAATATGATTTAAATACACACTAAATCATGAACAAACTGTGAACTGAAACGTCTTCAAAGCATAAGTGATGCTTCCCCGCAGCGCCTGAAATACGCTAAAGACTGTGACCACGACGCCCTCTGGTTGCTCCAGTTCAACCAACGCGTCCAATATAAAGCTCCCAGAATGAGATTAAGACATTCATGAATGGAAAAAACTATTTCCTACGATCATTCAAGCCAAGAGGAGCAGCAAAAGTCCAGGTTCTCCTAGAGAGTGTCCACCACCACCCAGGCCTCTCATCGTTCCAGCATCCGAGAGGTAAATGCAGGTATGAATGAATACATGCAGCTGTAGCTGTAAATAAAATGGATAAAAGTAACAGCACAGCTGTAACGAGTAGTTATTTAAGAGCAGAGGTCAAGTGTTTCCGCTGTTCTTTGACCTGGACGTCCTGGCGCTGTTCCTTTGCTGAGGACTTCCATAGCTCGCTCATAGAGCTGGTGAGCACCGAGGTGTCTCCTCCAGAAGTACAGCCACGTTTGAGCCCTTTCATGGTGGGAGTTGCGTTTATTCTCCAGGTGATCGTCAATACTGACCTCCAGACAGCAGAAACGGAGCAGGCGTCCGCCCCCCCGCCTGCCCTCCCTTCACCAGCGTGGGAGTGGTAATGAGATGGTTCTGAGGGCTGCTGGATGATTCGCCAGGGTTCGTTGGACGACAGTATAGTGTGGCATAAAGCTCTTGTTCTCCAGGTGAGTGAGGGCCAGGTGAGGCCCAGATGGCATCATTAGTGGAGCAGTTCTTCACTTATGCATCAGGGGTCCAGGCTGTTGCAGACAGCATCGTAGACGGGGGCCGTGACCAGCCGCTCATTATCACAGAGCTCCTGACCAACAGGTTTCACTCTCTTGAGGTCTGTGGGCCAGATGTGATAGTGTCAGTCTAAACTTCCTCTAAAGTTTCTGTATGAAGGTTGAGGCGGCAAAACAGCAGTTTTGATGGTAACTTCCCAGCGACTGTTCTGATCGTAGAGGAATCCGGCTGGATGCTGCCAATCACCTCAACGATGCACCTCATAAACGTGGATATCATTCTTCTCTTCCCTCTCCTCACGTGTCTGTGATGTGTCTGGGTGCTGGGTTAGACTGTTATGGCACTTTTCCACTAGTCACTACTCGGCTCAACTCATCTTAGCTTGGCTCATCTCAACTTGGCCTGGTTTCTTTTCCATAACAATTCAGCTGGAGCAGAAGTAGGAGGTTGGAGTGAAGCTGCTGTGACGTATTTGATTGTGTGATCTAAATGAAGAAGACAACAACACTTAAGATGTAGAACCTGGAGGAGATGATAGATGTGCTGCTGGGTCTGTGACTTGTGTTCGATATCAAGTTAAAAAATGAGAGTGGGAGAAGCTTCAAGCAGCAACGCTTTAAAATTTTTGCTTAGTTTGTCTCAGCGCTGCTGAAAAGTCCGTTGGTATCTGAGCAGCTATGAAGTGACAGAGTGCCTGGTAGATCTTGTCGTTCCTTATCGCCCATCTAGATCCCTTTTTAATTCTCTCCTCTGACACCAGGTTTATGAACATCTGCACCTCAGAGTTGGATCACCAAACAGACTTTTGCGCTGCCATTGCCTGTCGAACAAAATGAACAAGAATCCGTCAGAGTCTCTTTCGCTGATTTCCTCCTCCTGACTCAGACGTCTGACTCCAACCCCCTGACCAATCGGTGGCCTGTAGTGTGATGATGTCAGATACAGCCGACTCAGCCGCTTAGAACCTCGGCAGAGTAGATACAGAAAAGTATCTACTCGGCATGGGTAGACCTCAGTGAGAAAGCGCCAAACCGAGACGAGGCGAGCCGAGCCGGACTGAGTAGGTACCGGTGGAAAAGTGCCAATAGACTGTGTTGTGGAGGATGCCTCGTGTCTGGAAGCTAATCTTTTGGTGACAGCAAGAACTCTCCTCAGTTCATCCTCCTTCCCTTAATCCAGACCTGAAGATTGATCTGAGATGAGAGTCTTGAGAACACGGTGTCTCCCTGTAACCCTTCAGATGTAGGTGAAATAAAAGGAAGGTGGCTCTCGTTCTGGTGCCAGTGCTCGCTGGAGATGAGGACAGCCAGATAGAGATGGCATGTTGGAGATGTAAATGTATGCTGAGATGTACTGAGAGGGACTAAACGCATCCTATCACCAGAACTCCATGGGAGAAAGTCAGCGCTGTAGTTTCAGTGACGATAAAGGAACAGCAGGACCTTGAGAACATCGTGGGAACTGGGATGGACCGTCAACGGCCTTCAGAGGACCAGAAGAAAAAGCAGTCGTAAACAAAACCCTAGAAGAATGAAACCATTATCATCAGTTCTAATTGTGGCAGTCAGGAAGAAAATTGATGCAGCAAGTCTGGCAAATGTCATGTAAAACTGTCTGTCTGTAAAAGTAATTTTTACATTGCCAGGAAACCTTTCCAGTTTCAATTTAATAATACGAGCTGTGATGGGTGATGGTGGGGGGAAGGGATTACGGATGAAACGTAACCGAGACAGTAGCTCGTTACACGGAGAAAAAGGTTTCCTCGTCTCCTCCAAATCAAAGTGGATCAGTGCAAACCTCGTGAAAATATAATTCAAAGTCCCCTGAACTTGTGTAATTACCTTTTTGCTGTGATGAAATTTAAAAATACTCATTTAAAAGCAGCTCAGAAGACTTTCTTTGATCTTAAAACACCCGTTTCACTTTTATTTGAAAGAGCATTTGTTTACTTTTAGGAAACGTCGTCTAGTAAGTGTGGACTCTGGTCCCGGTCATCTCTTCCAGCAACTACGAGAAGCGTTGATGTATTGATACATTAATATGGTTAAGGTAATGCAATATTATAGCTATAATATGACTCAGGTGGGGCTCACTTTGCCAGTTTTTCCTACTTTTCCTCTCTAAACTTGACTGAAAATTAGCATTAATAACCTGAAAATGTATTTATGTCGTGTGAGTTTTAGATATTCCTGATATTCCTGCATAAGGGCGCCTCTGTTGAGCGACTGTTTTTTACAGTGTGCTTTTATTTAGATTCAAACAGATATGAGATCTCCCAGAATAAGGATCCAAAAGTGTGAAATGTGGCGAGGACTCTGAAACCGAAGGCAGAACCTGTTTATATAGTTATTTAAAATCTATTTATTCCCTATTTTATTTCATCATGTAAATACTCCTGTAAATATTCAAGTTTATTTGATATCATTTTAATTGTGGACTGTTTATTTTATTCTTTATCTTATTTTATTCTATTTTATTACTTGTACTTTGCACTGTGGGTCAGAGTCATTTGTGCTGTATATCTATATAGCATATCTGATGATAAAACTTGAAGTTTTATCATCAGTTTTTCCTACTTTTCCTCTCTAAACTTGACTGAAAATATGTATTTTTGAATGAATCACCTGAAAATGTATTTATGTCCTGTGAGTTTTAGATATTCCTGATATACCTGCATAAGGGCGCCTCTGTTGAGCGACTGTTTTTTACAGTGTGCTTTTATTTAGATTCAAACAGATATGAGATCTCCCAGAATAAGACACGTGGATCTAAAAGTGTGAAATGTGGCGAGGACCCGAAACCGAAGGCAGAACCTGTTTATATAGTTATTTATAAATAACTATATAAATAATGTATTTATTTAGTTTATTTATTCCCTATTTTATTTCATCATGTAAATACTCCTGTAAATATTCAAGTTTATTTGATATCATTTTGATTGTGGACGGTTTATTTTATTCTTTATCTTATTTTATTCTATTTTATTACTTGTACTTTGCACTGTGGGTCAGAGAGGACTGTAATTTAATTTGTGCTGTATATCTATATAGCATATCTGACGATAAAACTTGAAACTTTTGAAAAACTTGAACATTCAAAATAAAGAATAAAAAGAGATATTCTGCTCTGAAAACTTGCCCGGGATTACAGAACCAGTTTGGCCAAAATTCAAAGAATGTGGCACGGATATATAACTACTTTAGGATTTGGGAGAGTGCGTAGCTTTCTTTGCTGTGATGATGAGCCGTCTCGAGTGTGCTCCTCAGTGTTTATGCAGTGTTGATCGTCTCCACCAAAACCGGGTGGGCAGAGCGCTGCTTGGTATTTACACACAGCAGCCGCACCGTCTGGCAGCGATGATGGCTCCCTCATGGGCCAAGAAGACAGCAATAAACCTTCAGAAGAGATGAGCTGGAGAGTGAGAAATGAAAAGGGATGTGTGCAGCACAGTCGGAGAAGTCGAAGCTTGGCAGATTTTATGAGCGATTTGTAGAAAACAAAAAAAGGGAAGGAAGAAGAAATTGCTGTTTTAAACAGGTAAAGCAGTCTAAGCAGATTATTTTGAGTCCTCAATGTGGATTTCACATGTAATATACTGTTGACACAAGGACACATTACTCATAATTTTACATACATAGAGAGACAAAGCCTTCACAACGGGACCTTCAGGAGATACTAAAGTAGGACCAGTGGCAGGTCATGTGATCCCCAATAGGTGAAATGCCGGAGAGACAGATCTGAACGTCATTCTTGGCCCACAGAAAGCCAAGGATGGCAGCAAGACAGTAGGGTCCATGGGGATGCCAAAACAACGATGAGACTCAGAGAATTTACGCAAGTGGATGGTTTCCAATGTCCTGCAGAAGGAGTCTCCAACTGAGAGATAACCTCCTACAGATAATCTCCTATTGAGAGATAACCCGCCCATGTCAGTGAAGTACACTTCAAGACTCTATCCTTTTTGATCTTCTGGATAGGGTTGCCACCTTTCAGAAATAGAAATAAGGGACACCCCGATTTCAGCAGCGCAGGCACCAAAAAAAAGGGACATCCCCAAAACTTCTTAAATGCATAGAAATGTATTTACTTTATATGAAAAAACAAAATGCTTTGATTTAAAGTTTAAAGAGCTTTAATAGCGTTGAACTTGCATGACTGTACAGACAGCCAACCATACTAGCAACTGAACTAGCCTCCTATGCAGAGGTGTCAAGTAACGAAGTACAAATACTTCGTTACCTTACTTAAGTAGAAATTTTGGTTATCTATACTTCACTGCAGTAATTATTTTTCAGACGACTTTTTACTTTTACTCCTTACATTTTCACGCAATTATCTGTACTTTTTACTCCTTACATTTTAAAAACAGCCTTGTTACTCTATTTCATTTCGGCCTTTAAAAAAAAACTATCCAGTTAAATTGCTCCATCCGGATAGAGTGAATTTGGTGGTTGTTTCAGATGTTCTTGTCCAGTTTTGTTCTTACATCCGTTCCCTCAGATTCCTGCAACTAAACTTGGATGTACATTCCAATAAAGGTTAGGATAAATGATAACATGAACATGAAGTTTGACTTTTTGCACCATTACAATACTTATAGGCAACTAGTCATCATATCTCCTGCTCTCTGAAACACATGTTAATGCTCAATAGTACACATATATGGTTCTTTAATATATTTGCATTATACTAAGATGCATTCATTTTCAATGGCTTTTGTCCTTAATGGCTTTTTTCCCCCTTACATTACTTTTACTTTTATACTTTAAGTAGTTTTGAAACCAGTACTTTTATACTTTTACTTGAGTAAAAAACTTGAGTTGATACTTCAACTTCTACAGGAGTATTTTTAAACTCTAGTATCTATACTTCTACCTGAGTAATGAATGTGAATACTTTTGACACCTCTGCTCCTATGCTATGTATGTTTGTCCACATCAGCCAGGATGTATAATATAGCTACAGGTGAAGAATATGGTGTAAAAGTTAATTTATTTCAATAATTCAACTTAAAAGGTGAAACTAATATATAACATAGTCTTATCTTATCTTACATGCAAATCAAGATATGTTAAACCTTTATTTGTTATAATTTTAATGATTGAATTGTTTATTGATTTCATAAAATATTCATTTTTTTTAGATTTTTTATTTGGGGTTTTCATAAACCGTGAGCCATAATCATCAAAATTATAACAAATAAAGGCTTGAAATATCTCACTTTGAATGTAGTGGGAAATAATATATTTGTTTCACCTTTAATTGAGTTTACTACGAATGAAATTTTGCAATATATTCAAATTTTCAGACCTTCACCTGTATATTATGACATCAATAAATAAGAGCATAATATTTGTCTGTATTGATTCAATACGGAACGCAACTTTTAATTCCCAATTACGTAACAATTCCGTATTTCAAGGGACGGGTGGCGACCCTGCTTCTGGACGACCCGTGCAATGAACGCTGAAGGAGGAAAACCAAAGAACGAGCTCATCAGTCATTCAGGACCAAACCGGTCCATGAGGGAGAACCAGTGGAGGACATGGTTGTTACAGTAGATCTGATCCAGTTTGTAATGGGTTTGTTCTGTTCTGGACTTCCTGTTTGGAGGATCAGTCACGGCCACATCTTCTGCAGGTTTTGAATGGATACATGACATGAAAAAGCTTTTAATCGAATGCAGTGGATGGATTAGGTTCTTCCAGACATGATCCCCAACATTGCTATTGGTTTGCTGGTTGTCTGGGTCGGCTACTTTACAGTACCAGCACTCCATGTGTTTGTTAAATCTTTTTAGCAGCATCACAGTTAATGACGTGACTCGGTTCACCTTGAGGGGCTGAGCTACCACCAGCTCGGTAACTTTCACAGCCACCACTGGTAGCCATGAATCACCCAACGTACAATGCACAATGAAAGTTCTGGCCATGAAATCAGGAACTAAATTTGTACTTTGATGCATGGGGCCCTGTGATCACAGTGACAACCCCTCTACACCTGCTTTCATGTTATCACAGCTCCATCCCTCTGAGCTCCGGAGAAAATCTGTGCTCGTGTGCATAATCTCACATCAGAACCCACTGCAGCGCGCCAGAAAGTCGGGCCAAACTGTGAAGAAGGCTGAAGTCGCCGGGCCATCTGTCGCGCTGGTGGTCCGGCCTCAGCTGGAAGCGGACTGGTGTGATCCGGAACCGGCCGGGCCGAGGCGAGGGCCTGCCGGGTGGGCAGCGTCTTCTCCCCCGTCCCTGCAGTGCTGGAGAGCGCTGGCTGCTGCAGCCCTGCGCCGCTCGTCCGGTGTAGCTTCAGCAACGGGTAGGTAACGCAGCAGATGGCAGGGGAAACCATCACCCACACACAAGCACACGCACAAGCACACAAGTCCACGAGGACTGGGTTCAGAGCGCTTTTGCAGAGACGCTCCTGCAAGCATCAGCATATGCTAAACATGTTATACACACATGCTGCATCTGCAACATATGTACAACTGTTCACTGCACGTTTTCACATACAGTGAAAAAAAAAAAAGGAGAATATATATTTAGAAGTCGGGTTGACTTGGTTCATTACCAGCAGGATCACAGCAACAACATCCACTGTTTATCCCCACATTCATTCACACTTATTAGCCAATAAGCAAGTGAGAAACAGCACCCCACTGGCTGCAGGTTATTTAAGTCCCGTGGAGGAAGCAGCAACACAACTCTGCAGTAAACGCTGCCATTTAAACCCTCATCCCAACCATAAAGTCGCTGATGGGCGTGTTGAGCCGATGGAGATGACTGCAGTGGCGATTTACCCGCACTGAAAAGATGTTTTCCACTAATAAACGTCCAAAACATGAATGATGCTCTAAACCTTTATCCTCGACGCTTCAAGAGTCCGACCAACATTGTCTAAACCGTTTATTTTGTTAAGTATTTGTCGGTTGTAAATTAAAACATTCCTGCTCTTCATTTCTGTCCGTGCGTGTTTGTTTTTAATTAGCCGTACCTTTGAAATGACGCGGGCTGCTCTGATTACCTGAAGAGGTAAAATGTACACTCACCATCCACTTTATTAGGTACACCTTGCTAGTACCAGGTTGGACCCCCTTTTGCCTTCAGAACTACCATAATCCTTCATGGCATAGATTCAACAAGGTACTGGAAACATTCCTCAGAGAGTTTGGTCCATATTGACATGATAGCATCACGCAGTTGCTGCAGATTTGTCGACTGCACATCCATGATGTGAATCTCCTGTTCCACTACATCTCAAAGGTGCTCTGTTGGACTGAGATCTGGTGACTGTGGAGGCCGTTTGAGTTGTGAACTCATTGTCATGTTCAACAAACCAGTCAGAGATGATTCACGCTTTATGATATGGTGCATTATCTTGCTGGAAGTAGCATCAGAAGATGGTAAACTGTGGTTATAACGGGATGGAGCTGGTCAGCAACAATACCCAAAGTGTGCCAGTAAAATATCCCCCCCACCATTACACCACCACCAGCCTGAACCGTTGATATGAGGCAGGATGGATCCATGCTTTCATGTTGTCGACGCAAATTTCTGACCCCACCACCCAAATATCGCACCAGAAATGGAGACTCATCAGACCAGGCAACGTTTTTCCTTCTGTTGTCCAGTTCTGGTGATTCTGTGTGAATTGTAGCCTCAGTTTCTAACAGTAGTGGTACCCAGTGTGGTTCTGCTGCTGAGGCCCATCCACCTCAAGGTTCAACGTGTTGTGCGTTCAGAGCTGCTCTTCTGCAAACCCCTACCGTTGTAACGATTGGTTGTTTGAGTTACTGTTGCCTTTCTATCAGCTCCAACCAGTCTGGCCATTCTCCTCTGACCTCTGGCATCAACAAGACATTAGCTCCCACAGAACTGCCGCTCACTGGATATTTTCACTTTTTCACACCATTCTCTGTAAACCCTAGAGATGGTTGTGGGTGAAAATCCCAGTAGATCAGTAGTATTTTTGTTTTAATGCTCTGATACAACCCCAATTTTCAAAAAGTTAGAACACTGTGTATTATTTATGTATTTTTTTCTATTTCACAATCCTGGGAATGTTTTGAAATAAACACAGTATGTGGTTTAAGTCTTATTCAAAGGTACAAGGCTTTCCTTGAAAACAATAAAAATGACTGAATGAGAGGATTTATTGCTCTAAAGCCTGTCTGTACCTGTCAGGGCTGATGTTTCCGCTCCAGATTTACGGGCTTTCTATTGCACAGACACTATTGTACTGCCATACCATCAGAGATGCCGAGGTTTGAACTGATAACAAGCTCCTCTTCAGTCCTCCAAGGACGTGATGCCCATTATTCCAAAAAAAAAAAGGATTTTTACATCTGAATTCATCTGATCACAGGGCTCCTTTCCAACTTGCACTCAGCTCGTTTTAAACGGGCCTCGGCCCAACGACGTTGGCAGCTTCTCTACATCATGTTCACATATTGCTTGAACCTGCATTTGAGACTGGCACGATACCCAACCAAGGGACCTAACTGGTATTCCTCCAGGTGTTTCTCTTTTTTCTGGAGCACACCTTCTTAGGGACATTGTATATTGTATATTGTATATGTATATACATGTATATTATCAATCATTAACTCCTCACTGTCATCCGGCTGTGTTCCACCCAACTTTAAACAGGCAATAATTCAACCACTTCTTAAAAAAACAAACCTGGACCCATCAACACTGTCAAATTACAGACCAATTTCTAAACTGTCTTTCATCTCCAAACTCCTAGAAAAAACAGTGGCCAGTCAACTCACCAACATATTGGAACAACACAGCATCTGTGATGAATTTCAATCAGGTTTCCGCCAAAAACATTCCACAGAAACTGCCCTTCTAAGGGTCATCAATGACATCATGATGTCCTCTGATAGCGGTGACTCCTCCATCCTGGTGCTATTGGACCTTAGCGCGGCCTTTGATACCGTGGACCATCACATCTTGGTCGACAGGCTAAATAAATGGGTGGGAATCACTGGGAGTGCCCTAGATTGGTTTCATTCCTATTTAACTGATAGAAGCTTCTCGGTGGCTGTTGGCCCCTACTCCTCCGAATCCACAACCCTAACATGTGGCGTTCCTCAAGGATCCGTGCTAGGTCCACTCCTGTTTGCCTTATACATGCTTCCTCTCAAAACCATTATCAACACTTATGAGGGAATCTCCTATCACTGTTACGCCGATGACATTCAATTATACTGCTCTTTCAAACCGGATAACATGGACATTATGATCACCAAACTCCATGATTGCATCTCTGCCATTAAGAACTGGATGGCTGCCAACTTTCTGCAACTAAATCCAGATAAAACCGAGGTTTTAATTATTGCCCAAAGTAAGATTGCTGCAGACATTGCAGATCGTCTAGGATCATTAAAACAGAATATTTGTTCCAACCCCAGAAACCTTGGTGTTATTCTGGATCAGTCCCTGCTTTTAGATAAACATATTAATTCCCTATCTCGCACTTGCTTTTATCACCTCCGTAATATCACCAAACTAAGATCAGTTGTATCGCACCAGGAGTTAGAAACCATTATCCACGCATTTGTATCATCACGACTTGACTACTGTAATTCCCTTTTCACCTGTCTGTCCAAAACCTCATTGGATCGCCTCCAATTGGTTCAGAACACAGCTGCTAGAATACTCACCAGGTCTAGGAGATCATGTCATATTACACCCGTCCTCGCCTCTCTACACTGGCTCCCAGTTCAATACAGAATACGTTTTAAAATATTAGTTATTACTCATCGAGCCCTCCATGGGCAGGCACCAAATTATCTGTCTGACCTGCTAACGCCATATGTTCCCATAAGGTCACTGAGATCCTCTTCCCAGGCTCTGTTGGTTGTCCCTCGGACAAAGTTAATAACCAAAGGTGATCGAGCATTTGCATGTTTTGCCCCCAGGGTATGGAACGAGCTCCCCTTCCACTTAAGAACAGTTGATTCTGTGGACATTTTTAAACGACTGCTAAAAACTCATCTTTTTAGAAAGGCTTTTCCACAGCTGGAATGATTAATTGTTGTGTGTTGATTGTTAACTCCATATTGTCTATTCTATTTGTTGTCTTATTTTATTAGAAATATTGGTTCCTGAATTGTTTTATTGATCATAATTGACTTGTTTTATTTTGTTCTTGTTAAAGCACTTTGTGACTGTCAATGTCTGTGAAAAGTGCTCTATAAATAAACTTTACTTACTTACTTACATTCAAACCGAGCTCATATTATTTATTTATCATTTGTGGATCTGTTTTTTTATTTACATTTCACTCATTGTCCCAAATTGAAATTGCAGAGGCACATTAAAGGTATTGTGACATGAAAAAGACATTTTTCTTGATTTTTTGTGTTTTGTTGGGTGTCTTGACATCAATTACACCCAAAAAAAACGAACTTTTAACATTCAGTGTATTGTGTGCTTTCTGGGATTTTCCGCACAAAAAAAAAAAAACGGCGCATCTGGTTTGGTGGCGGATCGTTACGTATAGACCCGCTAAATCACCGCCCCCTCCACCCAGCTCCCTGCCTCCTCTCCTCTCCAGCGCACCATAAAGGCTGATTTAAGGTTCCGCGTTACACCGACGCAGAGCCTACGGCGTAGGGTTACGCGGCAACGCGCACCGAACGCTGAACCCTACGGCGTGGGGCTCTGCGTCGATTTAACGCGGAACCATAAATCAGGCTTAACACGGAGCTGTTTAGAGCCTCTTTTGTTCTAATCACCGGAGGAAAACTGCTAAGAAGACCCGCGGCCACTGACTGGACTTAAGATAAGGGGACACTGCTGCTTGCATGCCTTTATTTTTATGATTGTTTGCTGTGGACTGCTTCGCCGTGCTGCTTTTCCGTGCATGCTTCGCCTGTCGCTCCCGGCTTAACTCTCCGACGCCGCTGTTAGCGTATTGCTTGCGGGGAGCTACGGTGCTGCCTTCCAGACATCCCCGGGCTGTAGTCGCCCTGTCTGGGCTGTGTGTGTGGGTGTTTGTGGTTCGTTGTACGCGCGTGTGTGGAGACGGCAGAAGTGTGTAGCAGTTGGGTTGGAGGAGGTTGGGAGGAGGAGCGGGGCAATGATTGACAGGAAAGGGGGAAAAGGAAGCGTTTTTCACTGCGCAAAAAAATACCGTCATAAAAAGCCAGGCATGGAGTACTGGAGTGAAGTTTTTCTTGTTATACCTTTTTAGACACATTTGAGGGATATTGGCCAAGACTTTTAATAGTGTTAAAAGCATGTTAAAAATTATGTCACAATACCTTTAAGCAACATTCTTCTACTCAGGTTTGCATTTACCAGCGTGCTACTGGAGCGCGTCAGGCAGCAGGTCATAAAACAGCAAGGCATTAAAAGAAGAAGTGTATATCTTTATTATGTGCTATGTACATCATTTACAGTATGATACAGCAACAATTACAGGGTTCTGCTACACAGTCAGGATTGCACGGTTTCAGTTAGGCCACAGCGGTTCAGTACCGTGGTAACGAGTAATAACATTGGGAATACAGTAAGTACAGCACGCGTCTTTGGCTTCATTGGATGCAAAACAAGGACATGGAGCGGTAGATGCACACTTCAGTCAACAGTTAGCAAGGACAGGGACAGAAATGAGAGGAGCGTGTTGCTATGATGTGCTTTTTTCTTCAGGTACGATCTGTATAACGACCAAGATCTGCATCCCAGTAATGAATGATGAGAGCTAATTTCTTCTCTGGTTTACTTGAGATAAAGGTTCACGCGTCTTCGTGTAGTTTGAGAGGCAGGCTGCCTGTTTCTCTGATTATAACGAAGCTGCCGCCCTCCCGCCACCGCCGTGCAGCAGCGGCAGCGGCCGCTGCAGCCTGCAGACGGACAGCACGCAGAGGGGAGCTGGGAACGCAGGGATGGGATGAGAGATGGATGGGGGAAGAGGGCAGTAAAGAGAGAGAAGTGACACAGTGAGATAGAGCCGGAGAGACGGGAGCCGACAGCGAGATGAATGCAGCGAGGTCGCCGAGGTGAGGAGATGTTGTAATGATTAGATCACAGATACCCTTGAGCCTTCCGCCATTCCTTCCCCACAATGAAGAAAAAAAAAAGATGTGAAAGCTCAGAGGGAGGAGAGGAAGGTGTGCAGCTGTAACTGCTGCCGGAGTTCACCTGGGTGGAGGAGGGAGAGCAGGAGTGGATTAGGGGGCCCACTCCCACAGTGCTGGATCGCATCAGTGCCTCCTCGGCACAGAGGCTTTCCTAAACACGTTAGAAATGTTCTGTTTCACGGCAGAACCGGAGAGGAAAAGCCGTCCTCATGACTGCTGATGGTGATCCTTTCATTTGCACCAGGTCTGACGGGGCGGGGAATCATCTAAACGGCCGTCCAGGACTGGGCTGGCCGATACTGCTTTAGGGGAAACAAACAAACACAACGTTCATCTTGGTGTCCTTCTATATTTTGTTTGAGTCTTTAAGGCTCCCAGCAGCTGCCAACTGTTTCCTCAAATAGGTTCAACTCTCACTCAGGTGACGTCATCCACAAAGTTTAGCAACTTGAAGGTGACTGGAGTGAGAGCAGGCGGCGTGTTTACCATGCTGCCATCTAGTGGTCACTCTGTGACACTGGTCATGAACGTAGAGATGCATTAATGTGATGCTTTCTCACACTTAAGTGCAGGGGATAAATGCAGTACTCGAGTTGAGGGGGGATGAGGGGGCATGGCATCCCCCCTGAAATAAAAACGGTCAAAATCATCCCCCTTGTAAAACTGCCAACTTATTTGACAATTTTCACCTGTTTCAAGTACATTTTCACTTGAAATAAGTAGGAAAATCTGTCAGTGGGACCAGATTTATCTTCTTATTGCAAGCAAAAAAATCTTGTTCCACTGGCAGATTTTTCTACTTATTTCAAGTGAAAATCTACTTGAAACAGGTGAAAATTGTTGTTTTTTTTCCAGTGATGAGTCTTGTTTTAAGTGTAATGAGATTTTTTTTACTAGAATGAGACATTTTAACTAGAAATAAGACAAATATTCTTGTTAAGATTTTGAGTTTTTGCAGTGATCCATTGTACTTATCCTGTGAAGGACAGAGTCATATTGATAAGTTCAGAAAACTGTTTTTTATTGTTGTGTTTTGATGTATTTGATGTAAGCCCAGTGGATATTTAAAGCTTACAGAAGGCTGCATTTAACTGCTGCTATGTCATTCCTGCAGTATTTCTGCAGGTGTTTTGGTCAGTGCTATTATTTGTAATATATTATATTATTTGTAATCAGCACAAATTATCTGTCCCCATATGATAAAATCCACCATCCCCCCTGATTTCTTTTTTACAACTCGAGTACTGGATAAATGTGACTGAGAACAAGACAAAAAGACAGAAAATCATGAAAGCACAGAGTGACAGATCTGTTACTTTCCAACATAATGGCTCCAAATAGCTTGAATTTAAAATTGTTATATTTCTGCCACAATATTCACCAACGTGAACACAATGAGACATGGCAGCTGCTTCCAAAGAATGATCCCCCAGTTCGTCTGGACGTCCGCCTTCATATTTATTAAATCGCATTTAGCGCTGAGAACTGACCTTCATATGTTTTCATTTGCTTCTGCAGAAAGCTGCTAAGAACAGAAACCCTTCACACGTTTAAGTGGCTGTTCAACGATAGTGTTGTGACGGTCTTCACCGAGGGCTCGCTGTGATTGGCTGACTGGCCCGAGTGGATCGATGCCCTTCAGCCGCCGACAGGAATCCACAACCATGAAGTGAATAAAACTCCAGGTGTGTACATGTACAAACAAAAGTCTTTCTCTGTGGAAGATTGCTGTATAAAGCCAACTTTGAAATGACTGAACTTCAGGTAAAAAGGAGGTTAAATAAGAGGAAGAGGAAAGCAAATATTTATTATTTTGGGTTATTTTGATTCACTGGATTTTCTGCCAAAAAAGTTTAGTGTTTTTACAAATTTGTATTGGTTGAGAAAAAAGATCTAAAAATGCAGTCAGAGCAGAAAATACTACAAGCCTGCACGATGGTGAGAAATCAGATTGATGACATCAAACTGATGGAAAGTAGAAATGCGGGAAAGTGAGAAAACCGGATCGTGAGATCCTCAAACAAACAGCTGTGCAAGAACGCAATTAAACTGAATGGGCCGTCGCTCCTGCGCGCGACGACTCCACAACTATCATTCACAACTAGAGGCTTCCAGGTAGCGCGGCTCCCCCGTAGACAAGCTGCTAATGCAGCCAATAAGATAAAGG
Organism: Cololabis saira; assembly: GCF_033807715.1. NCBI lineage: Eukaryota > Metazoa > Chordata > Actinopteri > Beloniformes > Belonidae > Cololabis > Cololabis saira. Next base: position 10,523,117 of record NC_084608.1, read on the forward strand.
CTCAGCGAATGGGCCTTTGCTGACAGAGCTGCCACAGATAAGAGCAGAAAATCGCTCACAGCCAAGACAACAAAAAACATGAGAGGCCGGGCCGGAGATAAAGAATATAGGAGGTGGGAGGAAAATAGGAACAACAGCGATCAATTGCCGGCGCTGCGCTATCCGACACCATCCCTCTCCTCCGTCTCCTGTAAGACTGTGTGTCTGAGACGCTGCAGCCATTGTAATCTTAAGGGGATGAGCGGTGGGTGGTGTGTGAAGTCGGGCCGCCGGGTCGTCAATAACCGCGTGCATTTGTGCAGCAAACACACAGGCAAGGTCAGAACGGGCTGAAATCCCTTCAGAGCGCGCCGGAGTGGGGATGGCAGACGGAACAGAGAGAGAAGCTTTGCAGCGCCCGCTCTCCTCCTCCACTCAGACGACTCTATTCCCTCATGGAGTGATGGATGAATGGATGAGCGGATGAATGACAGAGCGGTGTTTGAGAATTCGCCTGTGACAGTTGTGGCGGTGGCTGACTTGGCAGGCGGAAACAGGTGGGAGTCGGAGGCGTTGGGGAGGCTGCCGGGCGGCTGGGGCCGGGAGGAAGCCAGAGATGAATTATAGATGGATGGATGAGGTAAAGGAGGGGAGAGCGGAGGTGTCTGGCGAGTGCTTGTTCCCCGCTGACAGGCAAGCTGCTTTGTTGGTGGAGCCGCTTAGCCACACGACCACAGTCCACCAGAGATGATGGAGCATCTTTGCATCTGTGATGTATCGTAGCCCTTTTTTTCTGCGGCGAAGGCCTCTGGGATGGTTGTAGGCAACAGGGCGGTGGAGGACGGGGAGGCGCTGCCTTCCCCCTGCAGCCGTGCAGAGGCCCGGGTCGCTCGCTCCACCGCCGCGCTTCTTCTTTGATCTGACGCTCCTTCCCGGGCGAGACCTTCACTCCTCACCCTCTTCCACGTACGTGGATGGAAACCAGCCAACCTGGTGGGGAAGGGAAAGGGAGAGAAGCAGTCAGGACGGTGTGGTGGCTCGTCCAACACGGGGAACCGTTTCCCCGGACATTCTTTAACTTCCAACAGAGGTGTCAAAAGTATTCACATTCATTACTCAGGTAGAAGTATAGATACTAGAGTTTAAAAATACTCCTGTAGAAGTTGAAGTATCAACTCAAGTTTTTTACTCAAGTAAAAGTATAAAAGTACTGGTTTCAAAACTACTTAAAGTATAAAAGTAAAAGTAATGTAAGGGGGAAAAAGCCATTAAGGACAAAAGCCATTGAAAATGAATGCATCTTACTATAATGCAAATATATTAAAGAAGCATATATGTGTACTATTGAGCATTAACATGTGTTTCAGAGAGCAGGAGATATGATGACTAGTTGCCTATAAGTATTGTAATGGTGCAAAAAGTCAAACTTCAGAGGCATGTTATCATTTATCCTAACCTTTATTGGAATGTACATCCAAGTTTAGTTGCAGGAATCTGAGGGAACGGATGTAAGAACAAAACTGGACAAGAACATCTGAAACAACCACAACCAAATTCACTCTATCCGGATGGAGCAATTTAACTGGATAGTTTTTTTTTAAAGGCCGAAATGAAATAGAGTAACGAGGCTGTTTTTAAAATGTAAGGAGTAAAAAGTACAGATAATTGCGTGAAAATGTAAGGAGTAAAAGTAAAAAGTCGTCTGAAAAAGAATTACTCCAATGAAGTATAAATAACCAAAATTTCTACTTAAGTAAGGTAACGAAGTATTTGTACTTTGTTACTTGACACCTCTGACTTTCAGACAGTGATTTTCCTGCAGTCAGCAGAACCTCAGTATCTGACACTTATATCTTGTACCATCACGATCGTATTTCAGCAGGTTAGGTGTTCAAAGATCAATGAATATGTTCTGTTATCGACCAGATGTAACTAATAGTGATGATCTGGAGAGACGGAGGCAGAGCCTTCAGGTACCAGCCTCCTCTCCTGAGGAACCAGCTCCCACTTGCTGTTTGGGATGCAAACTTCCTCTTTTTGTTTTTTTTAAACTTTATTTTTAAAGATTTGTATATTTTGGACATGTAAAAAAAAAAATGTAACAGTGACATAAAATCAAAAGCAAAACAAAAGCCACTCTGATATCAACAGCAAAGGGAAAGCCACATGGTAGCGTTGGAAGTGAAACCTCCATCAAAAGTCCCAAACATAAATCCTAGGCCATCAATTACACATACATATATTCCCACACAGAGGGATGAGAAGAACATGTACAACTGTTTATCTTCATAAACACCTCCATATTCGCACAAAGATGTACACACACCTCCACACCCTATTCTTCACCCATCAAAATAAGATGACCACTTCCACCAGTAAGTATTAAATTTACCTATATTGAGGGTCAAGGAGAAGGTTATTTTTTCCATAATATATATTTAATTTACAATTCCTCTCCATTCCTCTTTTGCCAGGAGGTTTTTACTTATCCACCTCCTTGTTAGAGCTTTCTTACTGGCTGCTAACATTATTTTAATCAGGCATTTGTCACTTGGGTCAAGTGTGGAAGGGATATTCCCAAGATATATCATATTGACATCTTGTGTGATTTCTAAACCCATTATTGAGTTGATTATATTTATTATATCCCCCCAGTAGGGCTGGATCTTTCAGTCCCAGAAGATGTGGAAATGATCTGCCTGGGGGTTTCCACATTCCCTCCAGCATTATCCACTTCCTGGCTGATCTTTCTGTGAATGTTTCATTTTCGGAATGATGAAAAATCTTATCATATTTTTCCACGTAAATTCCCTTCATAGACCTGAACTTGAAGTGCTCAATTTGGTTTTACAAATGTTTCACCAATCCTCGTCTGATATTTTTATTTGAGCTTCCTTCTCCCATTTATGTTTAATATAAAGTGTGGAATTCTAATTTTGAGACTGTAATCATGCGTATAGTCTAGCAGTCATTTTTGCAAACTTTATCTCTTTATCTTCAAGATCAGATCTTTTTGATAAACCCTGTGTTCAGGGAGAGCTTCACTGATGACATAATCTCCTTGTATCTATATGTCATTGTTGCTGCAATAATGCAACATTGTCTCAGAGCGATGACCTCTGATTGTTGGCCTCTCACACTTCATCTGGATGCTGGAATCAGCTGGAATGAACTGGATTTTGCACGATTTGACACGACTGGATTGCTCTGTTTCCTGTATTTAAGTTTGTAAACTTGAGATGACTTTGCTGTGAATTAAAATGAACTGAATCCAATTATGATAAAACGCCCAGACAACTGCTTTCCAACTGTTTATCTGAGCTAGTAGCACCAATTGTTTTGAGCGGCTGACGGCCCGAGTAAAGCTACGTACAAAAGGACAATTAAGAAACACACATGTTTACACTCTTTTTAAGTCTCCAAACTCACAGGCATCTTCTGAGTGGGAGTTGTTATATGTTGCATATTTATGTGCATTTGCAAAAGCAATACGTGTATAATTATTCTGCAGAAGTCTGTCTGATTTTGGCGGAGACATTTAAGGATGCAAGTTTGAATACGAGCAGCAGATGACATGTGGAAATGAAAGTTATCTGAATGACAAAGAACAGATACTAAAACATCTGGAACACATAACCAGCTACCTCAAGTGAATTCATCTCATTCCAACATTTCCTTTTCCATGCCGCTCGCGCCGCCACTCACCCTGCCGTTGACCTCGCCCCTCCACCAGCCGTTGGCTCCGGATTTGGTGTAGATCTTGACCACGTCGCCCTCCTGCAGCGACAGCTCCCGCGTGTCCCGGGAACTGAAGTCGTACCTCGCTATCGCCACACCAATCACTTTGGGGGTGAGCACTGAAAAAAAGAAAAAAAAAACAACAAAGGTGGATGTGTAAGAATAACAAAAGAAGGTTGATGCATATTAAAAACGCTTTTTTTGAATATTTACATATTCACACACATCCAGACAGATCCCTGATCCATCTATCTATCTATCTATCTATCTATCTATCTATCTATCTATCTATCTATCTATCTATCTATCTATCTATCTATCTATCTATCTATCTATCTATCTATCTATCTATCTATCTATCCTTTTTTTAAATGTCGAAACTACTGAAATTTTGACTTAATTTATGCAACAATTTGCAAAGCTGCCGTATTTCTTCTTTTTTGCTCAGATCAGAAATTTGGAGCATTATTATAAACTTCATTGCACTAATAACATTCACTATCTCTAAGTAAGGGAGGTCAAATATGCTTCCTTCTTTATTTTTTTAATGATTTTAATAAAAACAGAGCAAAAGCCCCCACGCTACCCAACCCCAGTTTCAAAGAACATTCTGCACCTCAAATAAATGCCTTTTTTAAATACATATATTAATAGTATGTATCTATATATGATGCAAATGGTTTCAGCTAATGAATTACATCAGATATGATGCAAATTAATTTTTTATTTATTTATATTTTTATATTTATTTTTTTTATTTTTTTAATCGGAAATGTTTTATTGATTGTATCTAATAATTCTTTCTTTTAGGTTGACTATTTTTACACCAGTCCAGGGACAGCGGATGCAAAATAGCCTTTTTGGCTAATTCCGGCACATTTTATATTTGTTTAAATGTGTTATTAATGTGCATTGTCCCTGTTATCTAAACCTTTATATAAATAAATAAATGGTTTCAGCTAATGAATTATTTTAACTTTACATCTGACTAACAAAGGCCCGAGTATCTTCCGGCCTCATTACTGCCCGTCCAACCGCCTGGACGTGCACGTGTTTGCCCACTCGCAGCCCGAGTTCCCGGGTTTTTGTTGCAGCGGTCCAGCTCGACGGCTCTGACAACCGTGTGTCTGAGATTAGATGTCTCCTGTCGAACTGGCAGCCGTGTGAGAGACAGATGTGGAGCAGGTTAGCTAGTTACCGCCGCTACATCCCGCCCTGCTGCTTCTCCTGCTTTCCAGACACGACTGCTAGGTCGGCCCGGGCTAAGCTGACAGCTGGAAATGGAATGTCAGACCTTTACAATCTGGCCGTGGGGAAGGAATATCTAATATAGAAGAAATGTGTGCAGTTGCACACCTCCACCTTTACTTTGACAGATACACACAATCACACACGCACAAACACACAATCGGCTACGTATACCTCAGAAAACACCTCGCACCTCTTTGTTTTCTGCCTCACACACACTAAACTCACACACGGCTCATGCAACAGTGAAACATAAACAGTCCTTTTCCCCCCCGCATGCACACACAGCTGTGTAAGAGTTGTGATGGCGCGATGGGATGTAGAAGCTGAGGTTCATGCCATGACGGGAATGCACCGACTCACAGCCAGCGTGCCGAGAAAAGCCTTAGCCATGAAAGGGCGGGGGAGACAGGAGCCGAGACAGACGGAGAGAAGCGATACCTGTACCTGACCAGAAGGGAGCAGAGGAAGGAGGTACAAAGCTGTAGCCGGCAGGAGTTACAAGAGAGAGGCCGCAGAGCAATGGAGCTATGGCAGCGCGGGCCGGGCGGGCGGGGAGCAGAGAGATGTGACCGGGGAGGAGGCAGCGATGGGGGGTGGCAGAGGGAAAGAGAGAGGCACAGGAGAAAATAGATCAAATGTTTCTGACTTGTTTTCAGATCTAAAACAGTTTGCTTTGATAAAAAAGTCAATTTTCCTTGCTGAACAAGACATCTACAGCAACATGACAGCAGATGCTGCAGTAGTTCAGATCACACACCCACACATACCTAGAACTATATAGTAGCTTATATATTAATACTACCTTAGTATAATCTCACATGTATTTATCAAGCACGGGAGATATTGTGGTAACTACCAGTTACTAGTTTTAGTTACTATGAAACCAGGTGTACGCACTGCTGATTTAACTTTCATGTTTTATAATCTGTTTTTTTATCGTTATTATTGTTCACAGCAACGCAGAGAGAAACTACAGTATGATTGTGTTTGTATCTGCAGACAGAAACATTTCACAACATAAAACTTTAGCTCCTCTTATCTCCTTGACAACAGTGGATATTTAACATTTGTTCAGACTGAACTGACTCAGTCTGACTTGAAAATTAATTTAGCTTCTAACTGTGATCCAAAGAATATGGAGGGATCCACATCAGCATATATTTTTATTTATTATATATATATATATATATATATATATATATATATATATATATATATATATATATATATATATATATATATATATATATATATATATATATATATATATATATATATATATATATAAATAAAAATTATGGTATATGGTAAGTTATGGTATACTACTATATACTACTATATAAATATATAGTAGTATATGTATATGTATGAGTATATGTATGTACAGGACAGTCTCAGAAAATTAGAATATTGTGATTTTCTGTAATGCAATTACAAAAACAAAAATGTTATACATTCTGGATTCATTACAAATCAACTGAAATATTGCAAGCCTTTTATTATTTTAATATTGCTGATCATGGCTTACAGCTTAAGAAAACTCAAATATCCTATCTCAAAAAATTAGAATATTCTGGGAATCTTAATCTTAAACTGTAAGCCATAATCAGCAATATTAAAATAATAAAAGGCTTGCAATATTTCAGTTGATTTATAGTGAATCCAGAATGTATGACATTTTTGTTTTTTTAATTGCATTACAGAAAATAAAGAACTTTATGACAATATTCTAATTTTCTGAGACAGTCCTGTATATATATATATATATATATATATATATATATATATATATATATATATATATATATATATATATATATATATATATATATATATATATATGTATATATATATATGTATTCTATACTTTTCTGCACCAGCACTTTTGATAAATGGTGGTTGGTTTTTACAATAAACGCACAGATGCCTCGTATGGGGAGAGAGGTTGCTATCCATCCATCTTCTATATTCTCTTTTCCTATAAAGGGTCCCGGGGGTCTGGACCGGGTAACAGAGAGAGAGACGGGAGGTACTGCTGACAGACCACCAGTCCATCAGTGGGCTCCCACGGCCAGAGACAGAGAGACCACCACCCAAGCTCCCACCTACATGTGTACATCCCATTTAGAAGCTCTAAAGAACCTAACAGGCCGTTAACGTGCAGGTTCCTAGCAGAACCTTCCTTCTCTGAGGCAACGCTGCTAAACACAACACAACTGGGTTAAAGTGACTCCTGCAACATTAAAGAGGGATGACATCTCCGCTTGGTGCATTAAATTAAAAGGAGCACACAGGGAACTCGTGTGCATGTTTACATAGACGTTTCTCTGATTGTAATATCGCCACAGGTGCAGACACAAAGGAGGCGCCTGACTTAAAAACCAATCAGCTTAGGTTCAAATATATTTACAGTAGCTGGAGTCTACTGAAGCTGTAGTGTCTCCGTAGCTTATAGCGTCTAAAGGTTGACTTTTTCTAATATTTGTGCCTCCATCTCGCCTGCAGCTCAACTTTTTCCCCCCAGAGTATTTCTAAACATCTTCTAGTGCTTCTTTGAGAAGATAAAGAAGATCCGGGCAATGATTCAAACGGTTCAAACTATGGCGAACGTTACTTTGAGCAGCAGATCCTGTCACTGTTAAGGTATCGCACCCTCAGCCCTCACAGTCCTCTGAGATACTTTGAAAAGCAAATCCAGAACATTCTGTAAGAAAGATAGACGCAAGTACGGGCAGGATAAGATGCTGATGTTAAAAAGTTATTCAAGCAGAAAGATTCTTCAGTGGAAGTTGGGAGGCAATGGAGGCACCAGCCTAAAACTCATGAGGTAGTGGTCTAAGAGAAATGATTAGGAAAACTATGATTCTGTCTTCGGACGTTTGGTCCTGTTAATCGTCTGACTTTGCTGCATGTAAGATGTTAGTAAACTAGAATGATGCTCTGCACATCCTAACTTTGTCTTTGCCAGACACTAAGGTGTGTGGAGTTCAGTCGCAGGTTTGTATTCCTCTTCTTCTGTGGTCGTGTGGTTGTTCTGTTTGTGCGGCATCCGCTCTGTCTGAACTCGTCTTCTCTTCTCCCCTTTCATAACTCACAAAAGCAAAGAAATGAAGATTTACTGCCAAACTGCTTCTTCGTATCGCGTTTGGAAATCTGTTCACCCCCTTTGTAAAAGACTAGAAAGAAGATGTAAGACGAGAGCGGTCTACCCAGGAGGAGGATGTCTCGGCTGCTGGAAATCTGAATCCCGACGCCCGCATATACATACCTTAACTATCTGAGAAATCTGCCGTTGCTAACAATACAGTTGTCAAGTTAAGCGTCCAAGGTTATTGGTATGCTGCAAGCAGAGCGGAGCTCCACTGCTTTTTTCAAATGAATACTAATCAAAGCACTGAGAGACAGCTCAGCAGACCCTAATGGGGTCTAGGTACGAAGCAATATGAAGAGGGACGGCCCTCCACTTCACACAGGCACCGAGACGCCGGCGGAATCTGACATGCTTCATTTTTGCACAATCTGATTTGTGGGCCAAGCTGGAATAGACAATGTGACGCAGACCCAGAGCTCACACATGCACATGCTCCGTATCATTTCCCGAGAGAGCGGAGATTAGTGTTAGAATGCAATCAGCGGGCCGATGTCCCACACAGGCCGTCAGCCGGGATTGCTCCATGCTTGTTTATGTTCTGGGTTTACGCTGCTGTTGGTAAAAAACTCCCATTCAGTCACTTTTATCTTGCGTACCGCTATTCAAAGAACATAAACTTTAATTAGGAGGTTTCCTGCAGTGCTCTGGGAAGATGGAGATCAAAACAAGAGCCATTTAAATGTGAACGGGAGGGGGAATACATCACAGCCCGCCTCTAGGAAGCAGGACCTCAAATTTGGACCGGAGCTGTCTGGACTTGTGTTTCGAAGCTGAGGTTGAACCGCAGGAGCCGCTTTAAAGCAGACACACAGTCCTGGACAATCTGTTCACGTTGCCAGTGTTGGAAACAGCAGCGAGTGCAGGCTTGCAGGCTTCGCATGGAAACACCCCGTTGTGATTGCACGGACCGGCTGATGGGAGGCTCCCCAGAGGTGCCGACTCTGGGACGTACCGCAGGGACGCAACTAAAGACTAAACATTTCAGACACTATTTAACCATCTGTTTCAGAGAAAAACTCATTTAAGCTTACACCAGCATACTTTTTAAACCTTTGTTCGTCTGTTGTTTGTAAATGCAACGCAGGATTGTTGTTTCTAAATGTGACTTTTAAATTTATGTTGGTTAAAATTGACCTTGGTGATGGAAAATCAATAATTTTCATAAAAGACTCTGAAACTAAAGCAACAGGAGTGTAAATAGATATTTGATAGACATTAAAGGTGAGTAAAATCAAACAATTATCTGAAAAATAATTACTCAAGAAAAGTACAGATATAAACTTCTACTTAAAGGTAGGGTAAGGCATTTCTGTATGATGTCATGTCTGTTGTATTTTAAACGTAGACAGAGCTCTTCCCTCCAGAAGTTCCAGATTTCTAGTTTACAGAGCCAGAGATTGTATGAAAATGTTTTTGTTTTTATTTCTTTGTGCAGTGTTATCATGAGATGGGCGCCCGGCGGATGGTGGGAATATACTCACTGGATGTGACAAATCCATGTTTGGGGTTAGAAATCATGTAATGTACTGTACCCTAAAGAACAGTATTTGTGCTTTATTTATTCTCACCTGTGAAGACTGGTGTTTGATTTCAGCGACTGGCTTTAGGTTGTAGTTCCTTAAGAGGCCACTAGAGTCTGTCAAGCCAACCTCTGTTGGCCCCTCGTGTTAAAATATCCAACTTTGCAGTATATAAATAAACATATTAACAGCCTCATTCAAAACAACTATTTTGGTCTTGAGAGATGTTGATGTTTTTTTGTACCACTTGATGTGGTATATTATATTATATATGTTTGTATATTTGGGAGGGGGTACTGCATTTTGATTGACAGCAGGCAAAACCAATGGATAGCTGTCATCACTTTAGTCCCCAAGTGCTTTGCACAGTCTTATTGTTGTGGGTTTATTTTTTATAACAGACCATCATTTGGTTTATTTGACTACAAGTAACTTCTTATAATTAACAAATCTTCTATTATCAATGCCTGTGATTATTAGCCAAGCCATATAACTATAGAGTAGGTGAATTATTATACTTTTCCACTTCTTTGTACCCAATTCCACAAGAAAAGAAAAAAGTATGTGTTTTATAACAAATATGGTAGGTCAGTTTTGGTAGTTTGACTTTGTTCTGCTGTTTTCATGTTGTTTGACTTCAAAACACAACAAAAGTTTAAAGTTAACTTCAGCACAAAACAGGACAAAAGTATGTGACCAGATGTTGCATTCCTCTGCATTAAGGCCCAGTGAGTAAAGGCCGACTGACAGCAGCGGGGTCAAGCAGCAACATCAGCTGCTGCATACATATTCATTAATGTGCTGTTGCAAACCAGTTCAGAAGACACGATGGAACTGCTTATGTTGTCACATAAAATGTGTTTAACTCATCACCTCACCCACTGATCACCTACTGATCACATCTGCAAAGCCACAGTTTCAAGTTCAGATGGAGGAAACTGCAATGGAAACACTTATTCCACATCTACGGGTCACATGACGTAGCTATGATTTTCCTTTGACATGATGCAGCAGGTGCAGCGGGTGAAGTCATTGCCTTGAATAACTAATCAAAAGTCATCCTAAAGTTTCGAACACATCGTTCCTTTGTGAAATTGTGGACAATGAAATCCCCCAGATGTGGCTAGATCCACGCACGAGGAGCTTGCCTTGACAACATTTTTTTGCACACGTCTGCATCTGTTTTTTTTTTTCTTTTTGACATCTGTTTTTATCTATTTACTCAAAAGGAAAAAAAAGGTGGCAGTTGTCACCCAAAATAAAAATGAACTTGCCAAAAATCAAAGATGTTCTGGATGTCCCCCCCATGAGGAGCATGATATCAATTAATGAAAACAGTGATTTCACAGCTTAGTTTTATCAACACTTCCGAATATCACTTAAGTGATGTGCAACAGCTCTAATGGAAACACAAACTGTGACAGAGACGTATCTGTAATAGATTTTCTTCCCTTAAAAGCTCCAATATTATGCTAATGTTGACTCTAAAAGGTTAAGAACTGACTTAAACTGTAACACCCCCAACTTTCATTTTGAAACGTGCACAATTGATTAAGCACTAAAGTTTTGACACAAGGAGCTTCTTCAGCTTTCTTTTTGTTTTCTAAACACATTTCTGCTCACACAAGCAGAACGTGCCCATGCAGATCAGCGCTGCGCACAGAAGACACAAGAGTTGGCTGACATCGTGTAATATGGGACCTTCAATGCAACAATTTCTCATTTTCATTATTATTGTGATAAGTTTTAGCAGATTCATTAATGTTTAATGTTTCAAACATACTTTTTGTGTAATAATGACAGAGAAATCCTCATTAGTCTCCATAACAGTTGGAGCAATACGTAAATACTCAAGTAAGATTAGGCTAACGTAAGATGTAATATCTGACTTGTAGTCAGTTGCATTCATATTTTAGGACATTTCAAAAATAATCAAATGCTTAAAAGCAGCAAATAATGTCTGATAACATGCAACTTCCTGTGTTTGTTGGTTGAAGCCTGTCCCGGCTCTCTGCATCTTCATTTGGATTAGATGTTTACGTTTCAAGTCAGATTATGAATTCTAACTTGTTGAAATTATTCTGCTCCCATGAAATTCAAATTGACTTGATCTTCAGCAATCCGCCAGAGAGCGTTATCAAATCTAATAACACGCTCGGTGGAGTCTCCAACCACTGCCTGATAGCTGAGTCAAAAACAATTAATATCAGCCAAGGCTGGACCGCTTTAGCAACGAATCGCTGCACAGCTTTTTTCAGAAGCAGTCGCGTGAGTTAAAGCGGCGCTTAACAGAGATGTGAGGGGAACCTGAATATGATTAAAGTCTATTTAACCAAAATATGTAACATTTGTTTGTTCAGACTCTCTAATTTGATGTCTTTGATCAGCTTTAATAGAGAGTGAAACTAAAATTGAGACAAAAAAAAATATAAAAGAGGAAGTGCTAGGTTTCTACTTTTAACTGGAACCCTTAAATCAGGAGGATGTGGAGGATGTGGAGGATGAGGAGGAGGCCTGGGAGCTGCCGTGGTTCAGGAGTCAGTAACTCCTGCTTTACTCACTGTTGCTGCCTGAGCGGTTGAGGCGGTGCACGGCGGCGTTCTCCGGCTGCCGGTAGGGAAACTGCAGGGTGGTGTCCAGACTCTTAAAGCCCTCTCTCAGGGAGTGGTGCTTGTAGTACTCTATCAGCTCCTGCACAGCCACAGAAACACAAGTGCACACACATGACTCCCCAGCAGCCACACAACGGCTTGCGTTTACCTTAGTTTTTTTTTTCTTGAATATGACAGTTTTAACTTCCTCTAATTTTAATTTCCTTTTTTTTTTTTTTTTTATTTATTTATTAACATACAGTGCAAACAACGACAAAAGACGACATCAGTTTGTGTGTGTGTGTGTGTTTGTAGATAAGGTGATGAAAGTAGATACATAAGATTAAATAAGAGAGTAAATAAGTTAAACAAATAAATAATTATCATATATATATATATATATATATATATTCATATAACCTCTTATGTGTAGCTGTTCTGGTGCTGTCCATAAGTGCAGCAGTGCCCACAAGTAAATGCTAACATCCCTGTGTTAAAATGTTGACAATGACAATCCAACTCAGTCTAAATTGTTGTATGTTTGTTTGTCTTTTTTAATGGACCCGAGTCTAAATAAAAAGATTGATTGATTGATTGATATAGAGTGGTGTAGCATGATATAATATAGAATAATAATATAGTAATATCCTAATATAACATAATTTTTATAAAATATTATAACATATAACCAAATTATATCACCATACTATAATATATAACAATATAATAATACTATAGTTTAACATCCCATGAGATTTCATAACTTAATATAATAATAAACCATAAAAAAATACATCATGATAATGCCAAGAATAATTATTAGAATTAAAATTGGTAATTTATATATTGCAATGAGGGGTGAGGTCAGACCGGGGCGTCAGGGAAGCGAGCAGGAGCCCCCACCAGACTCCAGTTGCCCGACCGGGAGCCCCAGCAAATAATTTTAATTCTCTAATTTTAATTTCCATTACCCGACTTAATTAAGTGCCACAGAAAATATTTGAAAAAAAATCCAAGGACCCCTGGCATCGAAATATATACGGACCAGATGTGTAGAATATGACGCTGAACCCTTCGGGCTAAAATAAACACGGCCATAATTACAGTAGGTCTATTTTTGCGCACGTTGCTACAATAAAATTCAGGTTTTGACACTTCATTAAATGAACGGAATAAGTTATTTATGAATTGCAGTGGTGAATAAAAAAACATAAAACAAGATCGGACTAAAATGACTTACTAATATGCTCCTGAACTTCTTGTTCTCTGCAATGTAGTAGCTGCCCTCCTTGGTCAGGATCTTTATGTGCTTCACGTCGTTGTTGTACCTGTGGGCCATTGAATAAGTTATGAGTGTAATTTCCCTCCCTGATCACCACCATCGATCCGTGGCCGGCCTCTGGCCCTTGTGGAGAGCCCGGCCATTCCTCTAACGCACGCGGTCCCAGAGGTTTGCGACCGGAGAATGATGGGTGGTGGTTGGGAGCGACCGTGCCTCCCCGAGCCACGCTTGGGTTTGCATTAACAAGGGGGTTGATGGGGGGGAATGGGGGGGTCTTTGGCTGCAGGAATAAGAGCTTTGGTCAGAGTGTGTAGAAATAACAGATGCATCGTCCCCAGTGTTGCTTTGTCAGCAACGCTGCTGCAACAATCTGCCTCGGTTTCTCGATCCTTCCAGCGGTTTTTGAGACAAAATCCAGGAAACGGTTGGCACAAGCCCGGTTTTTAAAGGCAGGGCATGAGAGTTGGCGGTGTGGCTTCAATCTATAGACTCACAGGGGCAACAGGCCGATTCACAATAACCCGAGGAGAATTAGAGCCAAGACTATCTTACGAAGTACTGAATATACGTTTTCTCAAACATTCACCATCAGAAGACTGAACAGCAACGATGCTCAGAGCAGAAAGGAGCGTTCGTGGATGTGAGTAACTCTTTTTCAAATACAATTCCTCCAACGATCTATCACGCCTCTCCTTTTCAAAAAGCCTGGAACAACCTTGCATTAATATTCCTCCTTGCTCCGAGCTCAAACGCTGTGGGTAAACATGCAATTAGGGCTTCGTGGCCGACGGAACATGAAGGCCCTGCATGTGGCCTCCTCCGCCAGGGAGAAGTTCAACTTAAATTAAAAGAAAGTCCCATTGCTTTGTGAAATTAAGCGTTCCAGCTCAGAGGCTGAACAGTAAAAGATGACTAGTTTTCACCACACAGCAGCCCTAAGGTTTGAAAGTACGTTTTAATTCTTCACTGCCAACTAAAACGGCTCAACGCTTCTAATTAGAAACCACCGGGACTGTTGTTGTTGTGGGTTTCCGGTCAAACCCTGATGCATGCTGGTCTCATTTGGCCGGGCCGTGGTTACCCACACTCACACGCCTCAGGGGGAGCGTGTCACCCTTCAAGCAGCTATAGAAGGACCCGTCAGGTTACGCAGCGTTGCTGAGTCACACCCAGCTAAAGAAATTAAAACCTGTCACGTAACAAAGAAACAACAAACAATGATCGCCGTCAGCAGCAGACCTTGAGACAAACGTATAATACTACCTTGTACATCACAAAATAAAGCATTATGTAGAAATTGAAAAATAAAAACACAAGATTTTAACATAACCATAGCTTTAGTGGTAATTTCTTTCTTTCTTTCTTTCTTTCTTTCTTTCTTTCTTTCTTTCTTTCTTTCTTTCTTTCTTTCTTTCTTTCTTTCTTTCTTTCTTTCTTTCTTTCTTTCTTTCTTTCTTTCTTTCTTTTTAGGCTCATTTCTTTCTTTCTTTCTTTCTTTCTTTCTTTCTTTCTTTCTTTCTTTCTTTCTTTCTTTCTTTCTTTTTAGGCTCATTTCTTTCTTTCTTTCTTTCTTTCTTTCTTTCTTTCTTTCTTTCTTTCTTTCTTTCTTTCTTTCTTTCTTTCTTTCTTTCTTTCTTTCTTTCTTTCTTTCTTTCTTTTTAGGCTCATTTCTTTCTTTCTTTCTTTCTTTCTTTCTTTTTAGGCTCATTTCTTTCTTTCTTTCTTTCTTTCTTTCTTTCTTTCTTTTTAGGCTCATTTCTTTCTTTCTTTCTTTCTTTCTTTCTTTCTTTCTTTCTTTCTTTCTTTCTTTCTTTCTTTTTAGGCTCATTTCTTTCTTTCTTTCTTTCTTTCTTTCTTTCTTTCTAGGCTCATTTCTTTCTTTCTTTCTTTTTAGGCTCATTTCTTTCTTTCTTTCTTTCTTTCTTTTTAGGCTCATTTCTTTCTTTCTTTCTTTTTAGGCTCATTTCTTTCTTTCTTTCTTTCTTTCTTTCTTTCTTTCTTTCTTTCTTTCTTTCTAGGCTCATTTCTTTCTTTCTTTTTTTATTTTTAGGCTCATTTCTTTCTTTCTTTCTTTCTTTCTTTTTAGGCTCATTTCTTTCTTTCTTTCTTTCTTTCTTTTTAGGCTCATTTCTTTCTTTCTTTCTTTCTTTTTAGGCTCATTTCTTTCTTTCTTTCTTTCTTTCTAGGCTCATTTCTTTCTTTCTTTCTTTTTAGGCTCATTTCTTTCTTTCTTTCTTTCTTTCTTTCTTTCTTTCTTTCTTTCTTTCTTTCTTTCTTTCTTTCTTTTTAGGCTCATTTCTTTCTTTCTTTCTTTCTTTCTTTCTTTCTTTCTTTCTTTCTTTCTTTCTTTCTTTCTTTCTTTCTAGGCTCATTTCTTTCTTTCTTTCTTTTTAGGCTCATTTCTTTCTTTCTTTCTAGACTCATTTCTTTCTTTATTTTTTTATTTTTAGGCTCATTTCTTTCTTTCTTTCTTTCTTTCTTTCTTTCTTTCTTGGCTCATTTCTTTCTTTAATTAGTCATGTGAGACTGTAGTTACTAGACGTAACGCCAGTTACTCAGTTCATGTTGTACCATCTTGTCAGTTGTTTCCTGAGTCTGTATCCAGACTGCTGTAAATGACTTTTATATTTTCCAGATGGTAACGTCGCCTGCAGGAGAACTCTCCATTTAATTAGGCCACAAAGAAAAGGCCTGTTATCATATTTGTCCCTGATAGAACAGCCTTGAGCGGGTGCAAAAGTCTGGATGCTTTAAAAAATACCTTCTTTACATTACTGTATACTGGAGGGTTATTATCTCATTTCCAAACGATAACAGAATGGTTATTCTCCAAAGGTTTGAAATAATTGTCTTCTTATTAAGTTCTTACTTGGATATAAGGTGATTATATACTGTTTTTCTTTCTTATTTTTTCTTGTCTGCATATATATTAATGGTTAATACCAAGTTTGGTCAAACTTAAAGCATATATATGTATTTTAATCTTCTTCTTATTTTCCCTACTGTATTTCTTAATAGCGAAAAATGATGTCATTATACAGGAAATCCACATTTAATAACTGAAGACATGGAAATGTGATGAAGTGGTTAAAGTAAGAGGTGATCAGATGCAGGTGGATTTATTCCCGGCTCGCGGGGCGGACCTACTTGATGCTGATGGCGTACTCCGTGAACTCCTTGCTGCGATGGCGCACCAGGTAGGTGCTGTTGACCCTGTTGAGGAGCTCTGCCTCGGCCTGCAGCCTCTCCATAGGGCCGGCAAACCTGCAGCCAAACAAAAGCAGGAGTAACTCCTTAGGCCAGTGGTTCTCAAATGGGGGGTACGTGAGATTTTAAAATATACATATATTTAAAAAGTAGCATCCATGCAAAAATCCTTTAAAAATAAATATTTCATAAATAATTGAGGAAAATATAAGTCTAAATTCATAAAATAAATGTTATCTTCAGGAGTAGGCTATTACAACTTATTATCCTAAAACCACAGAGTATCCCCCACACCAGGATGGTTCCACCTAACCTGTCAATCACCTGGCTTCACCTGTCAATCACTTGGACCAACGATGGAGTCGTGGTTGAAGCGTAGCAGCAATATTTTTATGTTTAATAAATCAGTTACTGATGGCACAGTGCTCTGTTTTAGGTCTTTTTTTTACAACCAAAAGTGCTTTGCTCTGGTTAGGGGGTACTTGGGTGAAAAAATATTTCACAGGGGGTACATCACTGAATAAAGGTTGAGGACCACTGCCTTAGGCCTTCGGCGCTCACACACAGCCCAGAAAGGGAGGGGTGTTCTGCACAAACGTACCAAAGTTGAGAAGAGTAATCGACAGGCTTCGGGACCTGCAGCAGAGAACAGAAGTGGACATGTGTCTTTGTTATTGACATGAAGTCCTCAGGTAACACAAACACACACATGCACCTACAGCACGATAAAAACAAGGACCTGGCGCCAGCTTCAACACGGTTTTTAAGCTGTGCTCCTCTATAACACATGCTTTTACATTGTACAACCTCAATAAAACTGCCAAACGCTCCTCTTATCTTTACGGCAGCGAGAGATGGTGATAGCAGCTTGTTTTCTGCTGAGAGCCTCATGTTCCTGACCCTTCTGGACAGACTGGATTTCATTTTATCAAATGGAACATGACAATCCAGCGTAGGGATGAGGAAAACAAGCACACACGATTACCCAGCTTCTGCAATATGAAGTCTGTCTTACAAGATCATTCTGTTCGAGTTCAACCTTTATTTCCTGTAACACGGCAAGTTCCTGGTGCAGAATATGAGCCACTACTTCAGACTGAGAGGAGATGCTGCTTACACATGGACACGGCCTCACTGCGTCGCTTGGAAAGAAGCCAACGTCCCTTGTAGACAGGTTCCTGCCCTGAAACCACAGACAGATAATTGCGTTACTGTACATACATCTGGAGCGCGTTTTCCATAATTCAGGAACAATTAGCCCGCTACACAGCAGCACGAGTTTACAGGAGCTGTTAACCGTGGCTCTAATGATTCCTGGCAGAAAGAGAGGAACAGGAAGAGTTCCTCGTTCCCTTTAAAGTGATAACTCTTCAAACTAAGTGCCTTGACACAGAGCCTTTGGAAAGAGAGCTGTGTTTTTTAACGCGGCTTCATTCTGCTGTCTGACTCAGACATCGTGGGTCAGTGCAATTTCTCTTGTTTTTGCTCGATCTCACTGTTGTAAGGAAAACATGTCTCAAAAATTATTTAAAGTTCCTATTCAGAACTGACTTTGCTTGAAAATGCTTAAAAAACCCTGGTAAAATAACTATTTGTGGCATGTACATACCTCGAGGCGGAATACAGAATGAAGTCCCACAGCGCATGGAAATTTAAGCCTTTAATGCTGTTACAGGTCCTACAGTCAATAAATGGTTAAGGCTGCCATGCAAGATTCAAAGCTTTTATTTGTCACTTGCTCAGTGTGCAGTGAAATGCGGGGTGGCATGGTCTTGAGGCGATGCACACACACACACACACACACACACACACACACACACACACACACACACACACACACACACACGCACACGCACGCGCACGCGCACGCACACGCACACGCACACACAAAAGTGCAAGTGTGCTTAAAAAAAAGCGGTGCGGTGGATATTAGTCCCCTACTGTGTGCCTGTGACACAGTGGCTGAATTAAAATAATAATAAGAGTAAGATTTCCACCCGAAGCCTTTTTATGACGCACTTTTATAAACTATGAAAAGGAATGCTGCATTGACACGACATTAAATAATGTAGAGCGCTAACACAACCAATGTAGAACTTACAACTGTGACGAACATTAAAACTAAAAAAAACAACAAAAAACAACACATACACACATTACATTCAATAAAAAAAAATATATATATTGTTACTTATTTTCCTTTTCTTTTCTTTTTTGAATGAATGTGTGTATTTTTGTATTGATCGCCATTATTACTGCTTTGTATGTTCAAAGAGGATTGGGATATTGATGATGATAGATTTTTTTATTATTATATTTTACATAACTTATTTAATTAATTAATTAATTACCCCCTTCTTTTACTTTATTTATTAGTTATTAATTAAATATTATTATCATTTATTTATTTATGTGTATGATCTGATCCTTCTCATACATTGCCCACCCTATATTTATTTATTAAAAAAATAATAATAATAATGTGAATACATACAGTATGCAAATTAGGGAGTATTAGGGCCAAACTAAGACCAATAAAAATGGAAATTACGAGAATAAAGTCATAATATTATGAGAATAAAGTCGTAAAATTACGAGAATAAAGTCATAATGTTGCGAGAATAAAGTCGTAATATTACGAGAATAAAGTGGTAATATTATGAGAATAAAGTGGTAATATTACGAGAATAAAGTGGTAATATTATGAGAATAAAGTCGTAATATTACGAGAATAAAGTCGTAATATTACGAGAATAAAGTCGTAATTTATCAGAACTTTATGAGTGTTTACATATGCGTGCCATTCAAAGAGGTTTTGTTGTTTCTCAGGAAACAATGAGGATGACATAAAGACATAAAGATTTTCCTCAGTGTGGTTCCTTCTTCAAAATAGATGCAGTCGTTTGCACAATCGTCCTTATACTGATAATAATTCGATGCTGATGTGCCAAAAGATTAAGTATTTCCTTATTTATGAAACCGATACCAAAATATAACTTCACAAGATGCTCAATATTCCTCATTTTAACACAGGGAGAAGACTGCTCTTCCTGTTAGAGTTCTCATAAATAACCACTTTATTCTCGCAACATTATGACTTTATTCTCGTAATTTTACGACATTATTCTCTTTTTGTCTTAGTTTGGCCCTAATACTCCGTCGTACAAAAAAGTATCATGTATGTAAGTTTATTTATTGATTTGCTTCCCCGTTCAGACACTTCCAAACCCACCCCACACCAGGGAAAACCAGAGCTCAACCTCGTGACCCGATGCTGCTCCTGTGTGCTCCAGGCAAGCTGGGGGAAAGAAAACCGCGAATAAAAACAGTGGCGGCCTGAGAGATCTGCGACCGGATGATGGAAACCGAACCGAGCAAAGCCATTTCATTCCCTTTTACATTCGCGGGCAAGATTAGGATTTTTTCTCCTCCCTTTTTCAGCGGAATAATGTCGGCGATGGTCCGTAGGGACTTGTTTATGTGTTGCACACATGTACTACTTTCCAGTCTGGAGTGTGTTACTTATTTACTGTAGCAGCAGCGGAGCAGGAGGAACCATTAGCTCCTATATGAGCTGCTATCTCACCGTAAAGGCAGATTTCAGAACCCCTTCCTGTCAGATTTAGAGGTTTTGGAGTGCTCTAGGAGTAAATTATACATTGAAGTATTTCCTTATTCTTTTTTTTTCCCCGGGACATTTCAGACACCGGCTTGCTCTTTAAAGGTACAGGACTGGGTGAAGCTGTTCTGCTGCTGTGGTCATCTCCCTCCCCCGAGCAGCAGAGCTCAGGTCACCTCATCCGTCTCTTTGTAAAGGCCCTGCGTCTGCGGCATCTTCGCTGATAATGATTACATCTGCTAGCATTGACAGAGTAAACAGATGGTTGCTATTGAATGAAATGAAACTACAGAGATCGATTCTATTCGTCACACACCCCTTGAACAGAAATGATTATGGACTGTTGGCAGCAGAGGCGATGGATATTGAATGGCTGCTAACTGCGGGGCTGTGGCTCCCTCCAGCAGAGCTTTCACACCCACTTAATTGAATTCTCTCTGCATTTTTATCTGTTTTTTTATTAAGTGTACTGGTAATTCTTGGCTTCTTCTTCATTGCATATCTGATTATTTTATAGTCATAGTCTAAATTTCAATCTTAGAAGCTGTATAATCATCATAACTTTGAGTCTCTTACAGTTCAAATCACCTATTATGTCACCTAACACTAGTGTCCAAACAAAAATGCCTTTAAACAACAATATTCAGTCCCAGAAGTTGGAATTTAAAGGGGACCTATTATGAAAAACATGTTTTCTCTTGCCTTTACATATATAAAGTGGTCTCCCCTCAGCCTGCCAACTCAGAGAAGGAGGAAAGCAACCAGATTCTGCAGTGTCTGTACAGCCGCCCGGATGAGCCGTCCAGTCTGATGTGGATTTACGAGCCGTTCAGATTCTGCTCCCGTCGTTACGGAACGACGGGCTCGATTTACATCAGTTGGCCTCCGATGCGTGAAACTGGGGCGCAGCTTGTGAACAGGCAAGGCAGGCAACTGCTTGGGGCCCCGAGTTGTTGGGGGGCCCATGAGGCCCAAAAAAAAAAAAAATGTTTTTTTTTTTAAATTACTTTTATTACAAAAGTGTTTCCTATCAGGGGTTTTGAGGACTAAAAAAGTATTGAAGGCTGTTTTTACTGTACAGATCTCAAAATGTGGTAACCGCAAAGACCACATCCTCCTCCTTAAACAAACATAAGGCAATTATCAATGACATCTCAGTAGCCAGTAAGAAACCTCCCTTAAGGGCCCCATGTTGTCATTCCCATGATCACGGCCATCCACCTGTACGCAGTGTCAAAAAAAAAAAAAAAAAACTACACACAGTGTCGTGTGTGTAAATTAGCAGTGTGTAAATAAATATAAATTTCATAAATTTTTCGTTGGTGTCAGTTTATTATAACATAACGGCGATGAACGCTGGTTTGAGGGGCCCCCTAGAAATTTTTTTCCTAGGGCCCCAACAGACCCTAGAATCGCCTCTGGTGTGAAATCACGCCCACAACTAACTCCGCCGGCCGGAGCTTCCACCATTATTTCGTAGCGGTGTATCGCGTCATTCAGGCAGCCAATCAGCACAGAGCCTCATTATCATAGCCCCGCCCACTCAGAATCCCTCATAGATAATGAGGTTAGAGACTGGGAAGATAAAGACATGGCTCAGAGGCTGAATTTCTAATTTATTTAGCAAAAACAATCAAAAGCTTGTTTTTAAGACATTCAAGGCCTGTTTAAAATAGGTATTAGATGCCAGAATAGGTCCCCTTTAAATACAGCACATTGGCTTGTTACATCTTGGAAAAATAAGCAACTAAAAGGTGAGTGTGAGTTAAAAGAAGGCGGTGTCTGACCTGCCACCAAGGGCTGTGCAGGTCTGCGCAGATTAACTCGATGGTGTCCCCCGTCTGGATGTTGAGCGGCGGCCCAGAGGTGGGACTGGGAACCCCGAAGTAGTTCCTGATCACCAGCATCTTGGGCAGGCCTGTGGGATGGATGGCGTTAGTGCCGGTGTACTGTCTGCAAGAGAGCGCCGTATGAATCAGGACGGAGCGGCTCAGTTAGCGGCGGCTAAAGCGCGTCCACACGGCAGATGTGTGGTGAAGTGAATTGTTTGTTTTTTTTTGTCTTCACACAGCTGTCGATACAGATTTGAATGTTTAAGCAGGGGGAGTTTCAGAACTGTGAAAGAATCTGTAAACTCATCTCCAAGTGTGAGTATTCTGGTGTGGTCTGAGAGGGTGGGGGGGGTCTTCTTTTACTGGTCAAAAATCTATTCTCGACTCCTGCTGGCAGGTACGAACCGAGGTTCAGTCAAAATCGTAAATATTTTGTGCTTTAGTGAGATTTGGTTGAAAGTTGGTCCTGTTTTACGTCAAAACAAAATTAGAATTCAATTTTTCAGTTTCCTGCTGTGAGACGGGCCGTCAAATTTATTTCTAAAACCTGCTAATCAAGCTCAGTTTGCATGCTGGAACGGTGTCAGTCGACCATATTTGATTTTAAACAACACACAAATCCTAAACTCCAAACCTCGTGTGCAGGAGAAAACAAGCCGAGGACTCTTCTGAGTGTGAAGCGTGGGGAGGGAGATGTGCATATCCGGAATAAGAGAGGAAGAAAATGAAAAAAAACCCTAGTGACAGCATGAAGAAAGAGGTAAAGCTAAGAGCAAATAATAAAGAAGTCAACAACAGCGTAGTGAAAGCTAATACATCTATATCTGCTTTGCTCCTCTTTGAGGATCTGTTCCAGCGCCGGGGCGCCGTGGCTGGCAGCCTGACATGTGCCATCTCGCCTGAATGCGAGCTCTAAAGACACAGGGCCGTGGAGAATTGAGTCTCGGGGGCATGAATTGCATTCTTTATCCACACAAGGACAAGCCGCGTGTTAGTGCACCTTTGAAAATACACAAAGAGAGGAGCGTTGAAATATTATAAAACGCCAAGGGCCGGGGCAATCAAACGCCTATTGATTTTAATGCGTCTTCAGTCAGAAATCATTTTCTGCAGCATAATGGATGGAGAGGTGGAAAAATGAGTGTTGAAGCCAGGCGTATAAGCGATTAGAGGCCCCTCAGTATTGCATAGGCACTTCCACATACACAGGGATGCTGCGTGTTAGTCGTTTGTTATTGCAGAAAGCTCCTTCAACTCCAGGAGCAACATTACTGTAACTGCCCCGCATCCTTTCTGCACCCGTGTCTGGTTGCGTGACCTTTGCAGTCAACGCCTCGGCTGGAAAAGCAGTAAACAAGTAGCAGGTGGATCTTCCTTTCCTGACCAGAAACTGCACAACGCCACGCCAGCAGCGGTACATGCGAACCCTGCCAAACAACTTGTTTCGTAACAAATGTTTCAGTTATTATATAACTGGGAAAAAAGTCTATAATTAATGACTTTTGTGATTAAATCATTTTTCAGTAAAAAGGGAGCGAAGGAAATATGAAGATTTATGACTTTTTCTTAATTAAACACTCCTATAATTAGATTGCATTTCTGACCCTGTAGCTGTCTCTGAATATAGAAATAAACAAATAATCTGCTTTTTTTATGTAAAAAAATGGTTTTATCTGTTTTATACAAATGATGGTGTCATTAATCAACGAGTGGAGTGTTATAGTCTGGAGATAAAGGTTGTAAGTGTCTGGCTTTCGTGCCAAAATCAGGTAATTCGTCTTGTGCAACAGGCAGCCGTCTGTGCATGTAAACATCAGCCGTGATAAGAGAGAGATAGTGTAGAACGAGGAAAGGGAGAGATGTGTGCAGAGCGAGGGAGAGAGGGGGGGGGCGTTACATTTTGAATTCTCACCTGGATCCCGATTTTTGCCCTGCAAAGACACAAAAACAACTCCACTCAGCACCAGGCATGCAGACTCTTTGTTTCCCTAGATTCTTGAAACCATTTTTTTTGCTAATGAGCTTTATCTAATTTTTCTGCTGCATGGCATAAACACAACACACAATTTGGCATCCATTGCTCCAGCTAAAATCAATGATTATATAGTTTCTATACAGAGCACATGTAATACTTCAGACTGGACAGCTCTCACCCACACATCGTGTGCATGCACGCTTGCAAAGAGCAGAACAGAGACTGATGCAGAAATAACAACACGGCTTGGATAGGTGCCGCTGCAGGTTTGGAGGTTTTATATAGCACTTAAAGGAAAAAAGCAATCGCTTCTCATTAGTTTCTGTGCATGACCTGATACCAGAGAAGAAAAGGCTTTCCTTTTTCTTCTGCAGCTTAGGCTTACCGGTACTTGAAAACATTGCAAAGGGGACGCGGTAGTTTCAGAAGTAGCACAGAGAACTCTGGGTAAATCTGCGTAAACATTGTCGTTTCTGCCATCAGATATCGCCTCGGTAACTAAAGTCAATTGGAGTCTCCTTGACAAATAGCTGCAGAGGAGAGCAGCCTTCAAAGTGCAGCAACGCTTTGGAGAGCAGCAGGCGCAGAGAGACAGCACACACACACACACACACACACACACACACACAGCCAGACGTGCTCGGCGGCAGCTCACCTGAGTTCTGACGGAGCCGGAATCTGAAAGAAGTTTGAGAACAGGCATGGTGAATGACGGGTTCGCGGGTGCACGCAAACACCGGCGTGCACTCATCGCTACAAGGCAGCACTCTCTCATTAGTGTGAAGGCGGAGGCCCGTGTCTGACTGCGGCTCGCTTTGTTTTGCTGCGCTGCCACTACCTGACAGCCCAGATAGAGGAGGCGAGGTGGAGGGAGGGAGGGGGTGTTGGGTGGGGCGGGAGGGGGGCAGACCTGCCGTTTTTTGCTCCAGCGCTTTCTTTCATTGGCTCCCCTGGGGACGGATTACGCCCCTCTGGGCGCACAAACCCTGCACACCTAAGCGCACGCAAACACGCCCCATGCACGAGTGAGCGATCGCAGAGACGCACCAACGCACTCCTCCCTGCCCGAGCTGAACCTTGACCTGTAGGAGGCTTGATAAGGAGTAAACAGGTGCTGTGGTTGTGTGTTTGCCGATGAGGGCAAGCCCCCGCCGTGCACGCGCTCCTGCATGATGCAATCAATTAAAAACATTAAAATCGCAATGATTGCTGCAGGCAAGTAGATTGAATCACTTTGACGGGAAGATCTGGACTTGTTTCAGGGCCACACCTCTCCTGGGTGATGAGGAGGTGAACTCAGACTAACACCCGGCTCTCGCTGCTCTGGGCTCTGGAGCTGCACCCGGGTGGGGCCGGCGGTGCGTTATTGCCTCTGCGACCTCATAACTCTGAGGCAGATGCCAGGCCCAACAAGAGCTGGCACCCCGCCGTGCGGGGGGGAAACAAACACACACCGGTACAACAACCGCCTGCAGGGGAAGCAGCTCCACTGGAGAACGGAGCTTGCAAAGTTTTAGCGCTCCGAGAACACGGACGCCTTTAAATGATGAGAAGATTACTCATCCCTTTCACTCTCATTTCCTCCTGCGTTAATGACTCCCCCTTTTAAACCCTTTTTTTAAAAAAAAAATGTTATTTATCCTATTTATTTATTTAGCTTTATTTATTTTTTTGGCTGCTGTCTCTCTCCTAAAATAACCATCATTCTAGAAAACCATCAAACCATCAAACCAAAAAATTCAGTCTCTCGATGTGCAAAACTGATAGAGACAAACCCCAAGTGACTTACAACTGTAATCGCAGCAAAAGGTGGCGCTACAAAGTATTAACTTAAGGGGGCTGAATAATTTTGCACGCCCACTTTTTCAGTTTTTTATTTGTTAAAAAAGTTTGAAATATCCAATGCATTTCGTTCCACTTCATGATTGTGTCCCACTTGGTGTTGATTCTTCCCAAAAAATTGCAGTTTTATATCTTTATGTTTGAAGCCTGAAATGTGGCAAAAGGTCACAAAGTTCAAGGGGGCCAAATACTTTGGCAAAGCACTGTATAAGAAGAAATCTGAGCAAAAACATTGATTTTCGTTGTCTATTTGTTCTGTTTGTTTTCTAGTGTCCCCTCTTGTCCTGTACCTGTATGCATTTTTATATTGCGTATTTGTAT
The DNA here is from genome assembly GCF_033807715.1 of Cololabis saira. NCBI lineage: Eukaryota > Metazoa > Chordata > Actinopteri > Beloniformes > Belonidae > Cololabis > Cololabis saira. Next base: position 10,549,425 of record NC_084608.1, read on the forward strand.
TGTTACCTGTTTTGCATTAAATAATTACATTTAAAAAAGAAAAGTGATGAAAAGATTCCTACAACCACAAAGTGTAAATAGATGGTTTTCTCCCCCCCTCCCACTTCCACATTCAGAGGATGTGCTGAGCTACTGAAGGCCTTTTCTTTTAGTTATTCAGTGTTGTCTGACGTCCTCCCTCCATTTCTCTCGGCTGTCAGTGAACCTGCTCAGGGAGCTGAGTGACAGACACACAACAGGGGCGTAATGAAAAAGTCTGGAGTTTCTTCCACTCCTCACTAAAACTGTTATTAGGCTTTAGGGGACGTGTGCGGCGACAGACGCCGACTCTGCCTTTAAGGTGCTGGGAAGTGTCAAACCCGCCCGGGGGGGGAAGCGGTGACGCTCCAGGACGCATATCTGTAACCCTCATCGGATGCTTGCGTGACCTTAGTTTAGAGAAATAAGGACATGAATAAAGCTTTTCTAGGCAGAGCAATTCCCGAAAAGCCACTTCCTTTTCATTTTATAGCTTCACCGTGTAGTTAAACTACACTATGACAAATCTTCCTCGTTTGTCTCAAGGCATTTCTGCACGAGGCTTTACGCGTTCCACCTGTCATCACCGCCATCTGCTATAAAACTGCTCTTCTACTGAGGACTTCTAGCTGCAGGCTTGGATTTAAGGTCTCTCCAGGATCTCCTTCAGTGTGTAGTGTTGTTGCAGACGGCATGAGAAGCAGCAGTAAACTTACCTGTTTTCCCGCAGCAGCCAAAGCGACCCAGGCATTCTTTATGGGCACCTAAGCCGCACTTGGAGCACAGGTAGCCCTGGTTAAAGACGCCCCTGCAGACACAGGAACAACAGAGTCCTCACAACGCCGGCTACACACGATGCATACAGTCGTAATTACACAGGAAGCACAGGAGGAGAGAAGTTTATCATGCTTATGTGGAAGAAGAAAGCTGAGATGAATCCTCCGACTCAGGAGGACCGACGGCTTTTAAACCGGCCTGCGGTCTTAATTCATCCAGTTTAAAGGCGCTGCTTGTGTTTGCGGCGGGGGCAGGATCGTCATGAAGCGGGACATTTATGGCTGCAGCGGAGGCTTGCTCTGGTGGCTGCAGGGATCCCCGGCACGGGGTTGACAGGCTGCCTCCAAACTTTGGAGAACTACTGAACTCCTTCATGAAACGGTGAGAAAATGATGTGTGCTAACTGAAACGTCTCCATGTTTACCACCCACAGCCAAAATACAAGAATAAATTGTCGTCGAACGAACTTTAATAACCTGAGGAAAACGAGATGAGACGCAACGAAAATGCTGGTCATGTGACGATAACGATAATGAAATATATATTGCAATATCGTAGACGAATAAAAACGAGACTAAAATGTAGATTACAAAATAAAAACTAATAAAAATAAAAAACTAAAATGTGTCTTCATTTTTGTTGACCAAAACGAGACAAAATGTTCTACCAAAGATGCTTAACATCCATGTTTCCAGTAGTTTCTCTGGTTTAGTTCTGCTGGGTGACGTTAGTCCTCAATCCCAGTCGCTGCAGCGGGGAATCAGATCCAGAAGATGCAGCTGCAGAGTTAGAGGCTGATGCCGTTAACGCAGAGCTCTAGGTTCACTTCCATTAAAAACAAAGTTACATAGAGAAACGCGGGGATCTTCTCTGGGGCTGGAGAAGAAGAAGATCCATCTTTGGATACACTTTCCTACATAGACGTGGAAAAGAAAACCCAATGTGTCGTCGGAAAAGAAAAATAAATAAATATGTTGTAAACTCAATTTAGAGCATCTTCTGTATCTGGAATGAATGTATTCTTGAGTTTATAAGGTAACAATAATACAATAATAATAACCTTGTTTGAATTGTAAAATGGGTTTGGCTAAATACAATCTTTGACTAAAACGAGACTAAAATGTTATCAGTTTTCGTCGACTAAAACTAGCCTAAAATGGTTCTGGACAATTCTGACTAAAATAAGACTAAATTGCTCAGACTTTTAGTTGACTGAAACTTGACACGACTTAAAGGACAATGAACGTGCCAAAAATAACACTAACTAAAGTAGAAACACCTGCTAGACGAGTAAAGAGGAAGGAATGATAAAAACAGTAGCGCACACTAACGCCCACGCGGGAGGAGTGAGGCTGATAAGAAGGTACAGACCAGTGCCAACGTAGAGCATCATCACATATCAGAACCACATGACCCTCCAATCAGTCGACTCTTCAATGTCCTGAAATGTGTGATTAAAGAAAACTGTTGCTATAATGAAAGAAACCAGCAACAGAATATCGAGGAGTCACCGTGGGACTTCGGCCGGGGTTTCATAATTGTTCCCCGCCTTTAATCCTCCCTGTCTTCACAGAGCAACGGTCTCGTCCCCCCGTCCCCACTCTTTCCTTGAGAAAGTGCTGAAGTGTGACAGACATTTCTCCTCTCCGTCTCGGGGAGGTGAAGTCACTCACTCGCTTCTCCGCCGTGAGAAATATCATGAGACGCCGTCCTTCGGGTGCCGATAGCATTCAGCAAATTCAAAAGGAACTTTGTGTGACTAAAGCGTGCGTGCGGATGAGTGGGGGGGGGGGGCGGTCAAAGGTACAGTGACGAATGGCTTGTTCTGGCACAGTGGAGAGCTGGGGACTTTCAGAGAAGTCCTGACAGCCGTGTGAAGCGAGACGGCCCGGGCTGGGTCCTCCTCTGAATGTTTAACCTCTTCCTTGAAGAGCTCTGCCCTGCTGCTGCCTCTGCCTCTGCCTCTGCTGTGCATGTGCTGCATGTGCTGCATGTGCTGCATGTGCTGCATGCGCTGCGTGTGCTGCATGTGCTGCATGTGCTGCGTGTGCTGCATGTGCTGCATGTGCTGCATGCGCTGCATGCGCTGTATGTGCTGCATGCGCTGCATGTGCTGCATGTGCCGTATGTGCTGCATCTGCTGCATGTGCTGCATGCGCTGCATCTGCTGCATGTGCTGCATGCGCTGCATCTGCTGCATGTGCTGCATGTGCTGCATGTGCTGTGTGTGTTGCATCTGCTGCATGTGCTGTGTGTGTTGCATGTGCTGCATGTGCTGCGTGTGCTGCATGTGCTGCGTGTGCTGCATGTGCTGCGTGTGTTGCATGTGCTGCCTCTGCTGTGCATGCGCTGCATGTGCTGCATGTGCTGTGTGTGTTGCATCTGCTGCATGTGCTGCATGTGCTGCATGTGCTGTGTGTGTTGCATGTGCTGCATGTGCTGCATGTGCTGCGTGTGTTGCATGTGCTGCCTCTGCTGTGCATGCGCTGCATGTGCTGCATGCGCTGCATGTGATGCATGTGCTGCATGTGCTGCATGTGTTGCATCTGCTGCATGTGCTGCATGTGCTGCGTGTGATGCGTGTGCTGCATGTGCTGCATGTGCTGCATCTGCTGCATCTGCTCCATCTGCTGCGTGTGCTGCGTGTGCTGCGTGTGCTACATGTGCTGCATGTGCTGCATGTGTTTGTGTGTGTGAGCGGGAATCGTAGTCCTACCTCAGCAGCATGTGGCAGGAGTTGCAGGAGGTGATTCTTTCGAAGGTGTGCATTCGAAACTCGTGGAAGTTGTCGGTTGCATTCTCGGGGCGAATATTTGATCTGAAAAAGAGGCGTGGAAGATTAGCTCCTGGAGTGATCTCAGATGAAACCTTAGAGAAGTAGACCGTGGAAGACCCAAGCTTTTTTTCCTGGGAGCTGCAGCAGCTTTGGCTCCGTTTCTGCCCCACAAGTTACTTCTTCACTAAATCAGCGCAGGAGAATAACTTTGTGCTTGTTACTTCAGTTTGTTTCAGTTTTCGAGAACTCAGGACATCAATTTTATAGCAAAACCCTTTTTTATTTATAATTGCAGGAGACAAACTCCTCCACGGCCGCAGAAAAGTTTTGCCGATTCGGTTCTTTGAAGTGGGAAGAAAAGAATCGCGAGTAGACAGGAAGGTCTGCTCTCAGTGAGCACAAGAGGGGGGTTTTGCCCCCCTTGGGACATGGCTATGTGTGTGTGTATGTGTGTGTGTGTGTATGTGTGTATGTGTGTGTGTGTGTGTGGAAAAAGGCAAGAGGGAAACAAAACTAGAAGGAAAGAATTAAATTGCCCAGGTTGCCTCTAAATCCACATTCGAGAGTCCCTTTTAATAGATTTCCGTGTTAAAGTAAAAGCCCGATGTCACTGCTGCCACATGCTTTTCACTTAATAAGCACTGCTGTTGCCCTGGAAACCAAAATAATTAGTCAAACTAAAGGGCTTAGGGGAAAGTAGGGCCCTCGAGGATGTGATGGATAAAGTTTTCAAAGGAGCTGGTTTGATAAAAAGCTTTCAATTACATTCTCTTGTTTTATGTCTTTGGTGTGTGGCTTGTTTTGGACTAGAAATAGCAAAGCCGTCAAAAGTATCCACTCAGAAAGCTAAATAATCAGGCTGAGCGCATGTCCGCTCGGTGGATGCTCCCTCTCATGAGACTCAAACAGTTAGTGGTTTGGAAATAAAGGTGGCGACCAGGAGAGCTTCTTTACCGAGATCAGCTTTTGAGGATCGGCGCGGGAGCAGATGATGTCTGGCAACACCTCTCTATCCTCGCAGCACCAGGAAGTAATCAGATTGCTGCTTCCTCAGGCTGACATCAACACCTCCATTCCATTTATGGCTCAGCGATTGTCTGATCATTTGAAACTGTTATTTCACAGATTTATTTGTATTTCTGTTCTTGTTCCTCTCTGTTTTTGACTATATTTAAAAACGCATTTGTGCATGTTTGAGAGGCGACCAGCTCTTAGCAAACATAGAGTCTAATACAGACCAGTTGTAATCATCACATGTTCTGGTGTTCAGGCTCACAGCTCCTATAAAACTGTTTTTATTCTCCGACAGGGTCGTCTGCAGGGCGTCTTTGAGCCGTTTGCAGACGTGTTGCACTGCACCACTGATAAAGTATCTCACTTTCTTCAACTAAACAACGTTAAAAACATGTGAAATGCCAGATTTTCATCTCACAGGCCTGAGAGGAAACTGTTGGTCACTAATCACCAGTCAGTCAGCCATCAGTCATCAGTTCTGGCTGGTTCGCTCTCTTGCTGGCAGGTCGTCACTCTGAGGTTTCTGACTTTATATCATACAATGTTGTCATGACAACCTTTATTCATAATGCATTGTAAAAGGCTGGGACACTAGTAGCTGAGCATCATGTCTCTGTCTGGGTTTGAAAATACTCCCCAGGAGATAAGGAGAGGAGAAGATGAAGCCCCCAAGTCTTACCTGTCCTCACTAGTTAACCTCCACTACAGTCTGTCCAGGACAGATTTTAAAGTCCTGCTGTTGGTTTATAAACCTCTGAGTGGTCTAGACCCAAAATAAATCTGATATCCTGGTCCATCGTGAACCCACCAGAGCCCTCGGGTCGCCAGGGTAACGCCTACTTTTTGTACCCAAACACGGCGAGGTGGCGTTCAGCTTCAAATCTCCTCAAATGTTATTTTTTTATATTTTTTATGTTATTTTTATTTTTTATATATTTTTTTTTTTATTTCTTTTTTTTTATTATATTTTATTTTTATTATTATTATTATTATTTATTTATTTTGGTTTAATTAATGTTATGAAAAGTAAAAAAAAAAAAAAAAGGGGGGAGAGATATTGATAATTATATTGTTATTGTAAATATTATTTCTTTTTTTTTGCTATGCCCTCAATAAACATATCTATACAAAAAAAAATCTCCTCAAATGTGGAACAAGTCTCCCAGAATGCATCAGGCTTGAAAGCCTTTATATTTCCTGCTGCATATGAGCAATCTCCCACAATGCACTGCAACTTTTATTTCTTCCATTTCATCTGTTCTTTTCTTTTTTAACATATCTCTCTTTAATTTTTTTTTTTAATTCTGCTTTTAAACTCTTTTACTTTTGAATGCACCTCTTTTTTCATGTGAAGCCCTTTGAATTGTCTTTTTTATGAAACGTGCTAAAAGGTGTAACTGCTGACCTTTGGACATTTTACTTCAGCTGGATACTTTGGATTATTCCCCCTTTAAACTGATATGCAGAGAGAAGATAAATCACATTTAGAACAAGATCAATGGAGCGTGCAGCCTGTCGTGACGCCACCGCACCACTTGTGGAACCAGTTTGTAAAAGTTTGGATCCAGTTCAGCGCTGGAACGGGTTCATGTAGTCTGACAACATGCAGGCTACGCTTCAGCTAAATTTCACTTGTCTGCGTGCATCTCTGTATCTGTTCATCTTCGTGTCGTCCAACCCTAAATCACGACACCGCGACTCAGCTGGAATGACAAAACACACGCCACTCGCACACGTGGAGCAAACACACACTTACATGGCCATGCCAAACTGATCCAGCCACTTCTTTTTCAGCTCTTTGGTCTTGAACAGGAACTCAAAGCCGCTCTGGCCCTGGTTGTGAGTGAGGTAGAATCCGTAGGACCACTATGACAAAAAAAGAAATAAACACAATTAAAAAATGAGAAATAACATTTGAGACCTCGAACAGAAGCAGAGGCGTGTAAATCCATTGATGGGCTTGAGTGAAAGACAAACAGAACAGGAGGGAGTTCGAGCTGAATGAGACAGATGGAGACAAAGAGATGCAAAATAAAAGAGGGAAGCCTTCGGGAGGGCAAACACAAAGGCTAAGGGACGGGAGGCTGGACCAAATGACAGAAAGACACAGAGGAAGAGAGAATAGGAAGCGTTGGGTACCATGCTGCACCACTGCTGGACACCAGGCAGCATGAGTAGACCCAGATAGCGAGTGCAACTGTAATCGGCTACAAAATATCCATTTCAAAGGCTGAATATCAGTCCATTAGCCCCGGTGTCGGCACGGGCATCTGTTTTTATTTTTGCACAGAATTAGAAAACAGATGCTTGTTTTTTATGGCAGCTAGACGCGGTTTTGAACTTGTAGCAGCTCCACAGAGGGCGTCACTTCCACTGAAGCGCTCCTCGTGGTCGTATCCGTTATCTGTTCCAAACACTACTCTCTTACTGGTACAACCTCCCTGCTTTCAAGACTCTGAGGCTCTTTCAACCCGCAGTGACGTGGATTTATAGCCCGCTTTCTCTTTTCCTGCTTAATTGTCGTTTCGTCCAAGCAGCCGCTGTCACCGCCGTCATCTCCAACACAAATTTGTCATCAAAACAACTGCATTATGTCCTCCGTGAAAGCGGCGAACGTTGGCTTGCAGCCTTCATAAATCACATCCGAGCGCGGCCACGTGGGTCTAAGTCCACCGATATAATCTCTTTACATCATCATTATTACCCAAATCAATGTATCCTGGCACGCCGAAGAAATCATTCCTCATTAAGATTGGCAATATTTTTCCCCCACTTGGCGCTTAGTATTCACTGTGTGTATGTGTGCAGGCAGGCCCAGAGTGAGCTTTAATGATAGCACCATCTGGGACGAGGCTGCCGGCTCCAGCCCCACTGATTCAGCGCCATGCTGGAAAAAGAAGAGGAGACTGAAAAAACATGTGCAGGAACAAGCATGTATCCGATTATTTCTGTTAATTATCTCCATGTTTGTGTTGTGAACCAGACACATTTTGCTGCATGTGTCTCGGTCGGTTTTAGCTGAACTTTGGGGAATTCGGAGCGCCCGAAGGCGGCGGCTAAGGGGGTGGAGAGGTTATGCTGAGTGCCCATAAAACACCATCAAGAAGCGAGTTAACTTCCCTTTCATTCAGTTTTATGAACCTGCGTTCATCTGATAGATCGTTATGGCGGCTCATTATGCGGAGATAGCGCCGTTAATTGGTGCGTCAGGAGTCCGACGTGGTTTTCTGGCTTTTGCTGACTCGGCCATAACGAGGCAGGAACGGGCTCGACAGCGCAGGACTGGGCTTTATGATGAGGTGCTTTGTTTTACACAACGTTAACAAGGAGATGCTATTATTGTTCCGTCGTTTATAACCGGGTGAAACCCAGGATGGACTCGGTTTGTTGCTCCAGCCTGCTGAGACATGTGATCCAGCCGGGGCATCTAGACCTCTCGCAGTCGATGTGAGATTCTACTAAATTACATCCTAAAGACTGACATTAACTATTGAAAATAGACATAAAAGAAGGATGTTTTTACTGGTATATTTGCTTTCACATTTGCAAAACTGAATCACCGGGACTTCAGTCAACTGAGTCCCAACTACAGGAGGAAAAGCAAAAAAAAGAGAGATGTAAATCGCACCGTTGTTTCTATGGGCTCAAATTAATGCCATTAATTTTGTATCTGTAAATAAACTTTGTACTTGTAGAAATATTTTGTGTGTGTGCAAAAAATATTTGTACTTGCAAAAAATATTTGTACTTCCAAAAAATATTTGTACTTGCAAAACATATTTGTACTTCTAGATACAAAGCTACAAACTTTTTACAAAGCTACAAAGTTTTTTTACAAAGCTACAAACTTTTTTTACAAAGCTACAAACTTTTTTTACAAAAGCTACAAACTTTTTTTCAAAAGCTACAAACTTTTTTTACAACTAGGAGTTTTGGCACTGTTTTGACGTGCCAAAACTAAGAGCCAATCAGCAATCTTTGGCACGGGTTTCAAAGCATTTCTCGATAGCCAATCAGCAAATTGCATCGCCTCCTGACGTCGCCGCCATATTGGATGTGGCAAGACTGGGCTGCAAACTAATACAAGTAAATGGGCTTGTGCAGATTGGCTATCCAGAAACCCTTTGAAACCCGTGCCAAAGATTGCTGATTGGCTCTTAGTTTTGGCACGTCAAAACAGTGCCATAACTCGTAGTTGTAAAAAAAGTTTTTAGCTTTTGAAAAAAAGTTTGTAGCTTTTGTAAAAAAAGTTTGTAGCTTTGTAAAAAGTTTGTAGCTTTGTATCTAGAAGTACAAATATGTTTTGCAAGTACAAATATTTTTTGCAAGTACAAATATTTTTTTCATACGCACAAAATATTTTTACAAGTACAAATATTTTTTGCAAGTACAAATATTTTTTGCACACGCACAAAATATTTCTACAAGTACAAAGTTTATTTACAGATACAAAATACTTATGGCATTAATTTGAGCCCATATGTACGGAGCCCTGGAGGTGACATGGAAATTATTATTTTTATCTCGTGCGCACGACTTTTTATCTCGTGCGCACCACTTTTTATGTCGTGCGCACCACTTTTTATGTCGTGCGCACGACTTACTGAAAAGTGGTGCGCACGAGATAAAAAGTCGTGCGCACGACTTTTTATCTCGTGCGCACCACTTTTTAGTCAGTGAGAACAGAACACTGGATTGAATAGGAAGGAAGGCCAAAAGGAAACCCCCAAAAGTGACATATCCGCTCACTTCAACATATACAGCTATTGATGCCAAGCATTTATCTAGTCGTCGAAGTCCGATCTCGGGAAACTGGCTTCACAAACGACGTTTTAAAAGTGGAACTATTTCCAGAGGCGGAGTTGTCACAAAGTGCTTCGACATTGTCACGTGAGCGTGCTGGACCAATCAGAGTGGCCGCTGGTCCAAGATCGCTGCCTACAGTGCTGATTTTATTTGTAGAAATAAGCTTTAAATTGCACTAAAATGACTACAAACAATGTTATATGTAAACGAAAATTAATCTGAATTATAAACCTAAGAGACCTGCTGAAACAGTGATAATTCTGTCATTAGACAAAACATTAGACAGTGATGATTCTGTCATTAGACAGAACATTAGACAGTGATGATTCTGTCATTAGAAATAGGGGGTTCTCCCTAATGATGGGAATATAATACCCATATGCTCAAAACCTATGTTAAACCTGCAATAATAACATGTTTTCTATTTTCTATTTTATTATTATTTTATTATTATTTTATTATATTATTATTATATATCTATTATATTATTTTATTATTTTCTGTCTATTATTACTATCTATTATTTTTAATAGAAAATAGAAAACATGTTATTATTTTTTATTAAAATAGAAAATAATAAAATAATATAATAGATATATAATAATAATATAATAAAATAATAATAAAATAGAAAATAGAAAAAATGTTATTAATAACATGTTTTCTATTTTCTATTAAAATAGAAAATAGAAAACATGTTATTATTTTTTATTAAAATAGAAAATAATAAAATAATATAATAGATATATAATCATAATATAATAAAATAATAATAAAATAGAAAATAATAAAAAATAATAACATGTTTTCTATTTTCTATTTTAATAGAAAATAGAAAACATGTTATTATTGCAGGTTTAACATAGGTTTTGAGCATATGGGTATTATATTCCCATCATTTGGGAGAACCCCCTATTTCTAATGACAGAATCATCACTGTCTAATGTTCTGTCTAATGACAGAATCATCACTGTCTAATGTTCTGTCTAATGACAGAATTATCACTGTTTCAGCAGGTCTCTTAGGTTTATAATTCAGATTAATTTTCGTTTACATATAACATTGTTTGTAGTCATTTTAGTGCAATTTAAAGCTTATTTCTACAAATAAAATCAGCACTGTAGGCAGCGATCTTGGACCAGCGGCCACTCTGATTGGTCCAGCACGCTCACGTGACAATGTCGAAGCACTTTGTGACAACTCCGCCTCTGGAAATAGTTCCACTTTTAAAACGTTGTTTGTGAAGCCAGTTTCCCGAGATCGGACTTCGACGACTAGATAAATGCTTGGCATCAATAGCTGTATATGTTGAAGTGAGCGGATATGTCACTTTTGGGGGTTTCCTTTTGGCCTTCCTTCCTATTCAATCCAGTGTTCTGTTCTCACTGACTAAAAAGTGGTGCGCACGAGATAAAAAGTCGTGCGCACGACTTTTTATCTCGTGCGCACGACTTTTCAGTAAGTCGTGCGCACGACATAAAAAGTGGTGCGCACGACATAAAAAGTGGTGCGCACGACATAAAAAGTGGTGCGCACGAGATAAAAAGTCGTGCGCACGACATAAAAAGTCGTGCGCACGAGATAAAAATAATAATTTCCATGTCACCTCCAGGGCTCCGTACATATGTTTCCGCGGTGACGTCTGATTTAAATTCTAACAGCTGACTTATATTACTCATGTTAGTTCTCAGTTTCCATCATAACAAGTACAAAAAAAATGCATCTCCGTACTTTTCAGCAGCCGTGAAGAACATTTAGCTCAACTCCATTCAAACTAAAAAATACGTCCTCATCCCCACAAGGAGATGAATTCATCCATAACATAATGTGCAAGACTGATGTCAGAAAAGGAGTAGCTCTCTTCTGCTTTTGACATTGGGTTTCTATAATCGAGGCTAATGTTTCTGCGACTGTGTTGTAGAAAAAAGCTGTTTCTTTCTGCTGAGACTTGAGTACAAAGCTTCACACAAATGTATGCTTGTGCTGAAAAACAGAAAAGCAACCAAAGTGATAAAATTCCAATCGCTATTCCAAGGTGAGAGCCCGGTTTGAAAGCTGAAAAACATGCACCTCTGCAAGGGTTCGCTGGAGAGAGAAATTCACCTGGGAGACCTTCTGATCTGCCGTGCAGCGAGAGCCAGGCCTGGCCGTGATCTACCTCGCTCTAAATGTTCAAATATTTTCCAGAGAAGAAACTCACAGCTTCTACACTCAACAAAATATGGAATATACAGAAACTATGGGTCCAAAGATCCAAAAAAGGCCCGGACAACTGAACCATTCAGTCATTTTCTGATAATACACGGCACAACAAAGTGACTCCTAGATGCCAGGCTGACGTTTCCCTGAAGACGATATGTGTGTATGTGTGTGCGTGCGTGTGTGTGTGTGTGTGCGTGCGTGCGTGCGTGCGTGCGTGCGTGCGTGCGTGCGTGCGTGCGTGCGTGCGTGCGTGCGTGCGTGCGTGCGTGCGTGCGTGCGTGCGTGCGTGCGTGTGTGCACCTTTCGGCTCTCCTTGTCAGACGTGGGGTTGTTGGTGATCTTGAAGAGGTGCAGGTCAATCACTTCCTTCATCTCGTAGTTGTCTCCCCGCCGCTTACAAACAATCACCGCAGCGTCGAACAGGAAGATGTGCCTGGAGAGGAAAGAGCCCCCGTTCTTAAACTCGTGTTTATCAGTTCCCTGGAGCTGAACGACACTCGTTCCCTTCACCAGTTAAGACATATCAATATCTACATCATCTTCTGATGTTATTATATTTCCACCTAAACATTCAACAGGTTAGAGGGATATTAAATGGGAAAGGTGCTTTTGTTGCTCAACTGTCATGTTAGCAGCAGCATCTGTAGGAAAATAGTTCAAGCTTTCCTGCTGCACAACTATAGAATAACACTTAAATCAGGCCAAGCAACTTCCTCTGTATCTGCAAAAATCAGCAAACACATTTAAACATATTCAGCAGGTTAAATATTAGCTTGACAATATATCAATCACACTCTAACATGCTTTTATTGCATTTCTCTCCGTGGCCTGGAGGAACCACGTTATCTTTATCATCTGAGGTGCATCGTTTAACTTTAAGAGATAATTACATTATTCTCCAATTAGTGCTTAACATTTGAGGTTATTGCAGGTTACAACAGCTTCGCAGATACTCGACTAGTTTTTAGATGGAGGCGTGTCATGAAAGGCAGGTTTCAGCAGATGTACTTCTGATGAAGAGGCAGGAACAAACAAAAAGTCCCGTCTGATGGAAAACATTTAGTTTCAGAAACACTAAGCCTGGCATGTTTCCAACCGCAGCACCTGACTATTTAAAGTTGATCTCACCTGTCCTGTTTGGCCCGTCTGTCTACCGAGGCCACGCGCACCTCCCCGTCACCCTTGGGTCTGCCGTAGTTGCTGAGCGGCTGATTCTGGAGACCAAGGAGAGAAGGAGGTCGGGTCTCGATCTGGCAGGCGTAACGGCATCGGCATCTTATCGAGATGCATAAACGTTCCCACTTACCAGATTTTCAATGGATCTCTGATATTGATCTATTTCTCGCAACGTCTCATTGTCCCTCTTCACTTCATTCACGTACTGAGCCAAGTCCTGCACACACATCAGCAGAAGTTTCATCTGTGTCCAAGCGGGCGCGAGCAGGACATGCACAACTTTCATGCTTGCTGGAATTACAACCTCATGTCTTAAATAAATAAATAAATACCAGCTTAAATACCAGCGGGCCTTCAAGTCGCTGCATGCAGAAGAACTGAGGTATTTGCAGGGAAACGACCTGCGTGTGAGCTGATGACGTACCTTCATGGCGTCTAATGCCGTCCGTAGGTTACTCTTGTCGGTGGTGTCGTGAGTGTGCTTCACCAGCTCCTTTAGTTCCAAACACAGAGGATGCAAGAACAAATGTAAAGAACAAATGATGTGGAATGAGAAAAAAAAAACTAAACAAATAAAAGGAAAAAAAACGGTAATTCAATTCAATTCAATTCAATTTTATTTATATAGTACGGAGCCCCTCTGGTGACATTTGAAAAAAATTAAATAATGCGTGGCCACGCATTAATAACTCGTGGCCACGCATTGACGTGGCCACGAGATATTAATGCGTGGCCACACATTATGTATTTCGTGTATCTCGTGCCCACGCATTATTTTACTCGTGGATGGCATTATAACCTACTGTCTGGACTTCGTGGATGCAACTTCCTTGGTGGGATGGTTATTCATCATTAATAACGGTAATTATAGTCTATTTATATTAAAGAGCAAGAGTATTGTCATGGCGAGTGTAGTAAAAACATGTGACATTTGAAAAAAATAAAATAATGCGTGGCCATGCATTAATAACTCGTGGCCACGCATGAATTATCTCCTGGCCACGAGATATTAACTCGTGGCCACGAGTTATTAATGCGTGGCCACGCATTATTTTATTTTTTTCAAATGTCACCAGAGGGGCTCCATAATATAGTGTCTATTACAACAGAAGTTGTCTCTAGGATCTTTCCAGAGACCAGAACATGACCCCCGAGCAATTATTACATAAACATAACATGAACAATGGCAGGTAAAAACTCCCCTAGTGGGAGAAAAACCTTAAGCCAAATACTGGCAAAGAAAAACAAATACAAACAAATCAGATGCTGCAAATGTGTGTGCACTCATGTGTTGCAGGCCTGCGTGTGTTCAAGTATCTACAACCACTCTCCGGTGCTGTTCTGCAGCGTAAACAAGACATCTGGGGACGGGCACCGTAGCACACCGTGCACGCAGCACAGGGACGTGTACTGTACACTTGTGTTTGTCAGTCAAGCTCAACGTGGGCATTATTATCACCAGCCCGTTCCATCGGCCCCAGCTCTGCACATCCAGCCAGACGCAGAGACAGGGAGTGGTCCTGCTGATAGCTGGGGGGGGGGGGCTCACACACGGTGGACTCAAAGAAGAGGAGTGATGAGCGCAGGCGACAAGGAGGAGAGGAGCAAGAGAACGATGTCAGAAAAAAGGGGGGAACGAGGCGGGAGACGAGAGGCAGGAGACGAGAGGCGGGAGACGAGAGTTGGGAGACGAGAGGCGGTCGGGGAGCGGGAGGAAGTGCCGGGACATTAGTTGTGGAGATCCTGGCTGTCACCGCGTGAGAAAGTAACCCGACAGATGCTTTATTCGGTGCAGCCAGGTATTATCCAGCTGTTCCGCGGGGATCTTGACCCGTGTTGACACGACACATTCACTTTGCTCCTGCCGAAGCTTTTCCTTTCTTTATTGAGTGAAACAAAAGCAGAGTGAAGTGGTTTCCATGGAGCCATTATGAGAGGAGAACATCTCTGCCCACAGAAAAACAAGCAGAAGCTGAAATAACGAAGCATCTATACTCTTCAGTTATCCCCTGTATGGACGTGCAGGTAACGTGTTTGGGGTTATTATAATTGTGTTATTTTACATACGTTTAAGAAGCTACGGAAGAAAAAAAACAACCATTGATGTTTTTTCAAGTAACTCCAGTTTCCCAGAATTCAGCAGTAAAAGGCTCATTTGAATCCCTCTTTGATACTAGTTGCAGCATTTTAGTGCACAAATTGAGATTTGATTTTAAGTGAAAGTGCAGTGAACTGTCTGAAACAGTCCTGTTTTTAAAGCTCTTCATCTGCTACTTTTACATTAAATCACTTAAATGCAATTAACCTTTAAAAGAAAGGAGCCTAAAATACGTAATGTGTGCATTTCCAGGCAAACATTTTGACATGACTTTGTCCAGAGTCGTGACATTCTCAGCGCTTGTAAAAGCCTTGTCTCTCCTCTCTGGCTGTTGTTTGTCTTGTTCCCTCCGCTGCTGTCACCTTCATTCCACACTTCACTTTATCTACTTCTTATCTCTCCACCTCCCTGATTGTGTCGATCAGATGACAATTATGCGGGGGGGGTCACTCCAAACTCAGTCGTAAAAGCGGATACAGAAATAGACGGGGAGCGTCTCAGAGCCTGAAGGACGAATGCAGAGGGAGGGAAGTGAAACGCGGTCAACGCTGCCCCCTGTGGATGAACGGGGGAACTGGCGGGGAGCTCTCCTTGCTCATAAAGTCTGACTGACTGCGATGGGGCCTTTTCTGGAATTAAATACTCACTGATGTGGCGCTGTCATTCACTCACAGCCGTCTATAAAAGCAGTTATGGCACTGTCATGTTCCGCTGTTATGTAATAGACACCGAGTGTCATCGTGGCCGGCTGAGAAGCGGGAGTATTGTTGGAAATATGTGGTGATGGATAAAAAGAGACAGCATAATGACAAAGGTGGTTACGCTCAGTGGTTGGAACAAAAAAAAAGAAAGAAAAAAAAATCTTTCACATCTTGTTTCAGAAAAATACTGCCACTGCAATACTTCTAATGTTCCCATAATCCACTAGTGGACAACAACGTCACACAAAATCCCACACTAACTTCACGACGGCAGCAGACAGGAACGGGACGGGACGAGCTGGAAACCTGTACCTGCAGCAGGAGATGATACTTCAAGACGCGCTGCATCGGAACCACCAGCAGATCTCTCAGAGTGAACTTCCCATAGTTGGCTCTCTTTGAACATTCCTGCATAAACACAGAGAACCAAGAATATGTACGTTGTGCATCAACCACAATGCATATTTTAGCTTCTTTCAGTAAAACTGCTTTCATTTTCATTTTTGGATCTTCCAAAAACAGGTTCACTGTTAATAATTTAACAAAACTGCACCTTAAGCTTCAGAATAACACATTTTTTACATATAATATTATAACCGGCAGTACCACATCTGCCCACTTGAGGGCGCCAATTACATAGTTTGAGTTGAATACTTTTCATTGATGCATTACACAAACAATCATGTATTTATCACTGGTTTAGAGCAATCATGGCACTTTTACCTCCAGCTTCATGCGTACATCCTCCCTGTTTTTGGAGATGCTATCGAGGGTGGCAATGGCTGTCTCCACATGGCTGCAGTATTTCCCATAAATCAACAACCTGAGACGACAAAAGGACCAAAACAATCTTAGTTGTAACGTATAAGGCGCGTAACCACCAGGAGAAGATAAATAAAACTTGGTGTACCTCTCTTTGTAAGCGATGAAGATCTGGTAAAGGTTTTGGGCACTTCTGTGATGGAGAGAATCTTGGATTTCCAGCAGTAAACACTTGTGAACCTTAACCAGGTCCTGAAAAGCACAAAACAACTCATCTTTATTTAGTCATTAATCTCCATTAAAGTTTCTTCACAATAAAAATGTGTATTTCCTTAAAAAAATAAATAAATCCCTCACCAAAGCTCTCTGAAACCCTTTAATTTACAAAAAAACACTGTCTTGTATTCTGACAACTAAAAACGGAACCCAGAAACTGAAATTAGGAATCTGTTCTTCTTAAAAAACAATAAAAACACAACACCGACAAATAACATATACAACAAAAACAATAACAAAGACAGTTAAAACTAGAAATGACTTCTTCATTCTTATTAAATACGAGCCAAGACAGGATAAGCCTTCAAATGTCCTACAATGTGGAAATTCACAAAAGTAAACGCCCGAACAGGGACTTGAACCCTGGACCCTCAGATTAAAAGTCTGATGCTCTACCGACTGAGCTATCCGGGCTCATGGGGACGGAGAGCCAACATCTTAAACCACTCTAGTCCTGCTCTTTAACCTCTCATTCTAGCCATGCTGTGTTGGTCTACTTTAGAAAGGAAAAATGTTATCTTCCTTTGTATTACTTTTAGTTTTAGACTGAGTTGGATTGTCATTGTCAACATTTTAACACAGGGATGTTAGCATTTACTTGTGGGCACTACTGCACTTATGGACAGCACCAGAACAGCTAGACATAAAAGGTTATATGAATATATATATATATATATATATATATACATATATATATATATATATATATATATATATATATATATATATATATATATATATATATATATATATATATATATATATATATATATATATAAAAGAGCTGTCACGTGACCACTACGGCCAGATTCCCCTCACTATGGAAGCCCAGTGCATTATGGTATGCAGTATTTGTGTTGGACTGGTAAAGTATATACTGGATATCTTCCCAGAAGAAATACACCATTAATTGTTCGTGCACTAGAGGGCAAAGTTATTATAGTTAACAAAAGCAAAGACTAAAACTGAAACTAACAGTGGAAAAATAATCCCAGAATACCTGAAATAACTGAAATAAAACTTAAAAACTAAATATTTTCTTAATTAACAATCCAAAACTCAAACGGAATAGAATTGCAGGTAAAATTCACTTTGTTTTCATTTCGTACCCTGTTTTTTTTTGCTTTTTTTGTGGCTTCATCTTTACATTTACTAACTCTTTTTTCTAATTCTAATTACCGTATTTGTCTGACTATAAATCGCACCGGAGTATAAATCACATCAGTCAAAAAATGCATAATAAAGAAGAAAAAAAAAACTATCTAAGTCGTACTGAACTATAAGTCACATTTTTGGGGGAAATGTGTTTCGTGTCACATCAACTATTATTCAGTTGAACGTAGGTGTCCGGTATGCTGACGTCACGCTGACAGTTATTCAGCTACACAATAGAATAAAGATCCTACCTGGGAGGCTGAATAGGCAGAATTAACATAACAAGCAGGCGAGTCCATCAAGCAAGTTACCGGTATGCAGGTTTCTCATTTGTATTTAAATTAGTGTTTAAATGACCTAATTTTCAGTGGTAACCTACAGGAGTAGCATACCGGCCTAGAGCGCCCTCTGGTGGCTGCAGGTAATGTTTACTCCTCACTCATGTCGTTCAGTGTGTATGAACATTTAAGAACATTTTATATTTTTAATTATATATTTTTATTTTTATATGAATAAAGCTCATCTGAGTATAAGTAGCAGGAACAGCCAAACTATAAAAACGTATAGTCCGAACAAAACAGTACTTAAAAGACAGAATAAAGACTAAAAAGAACCAATTTTTCAAAAGTCAAACTACTGATGCGCTTGTTAAGCTCACTAAAACTAAACTGAAATCATCAAACAAACTGAAAAAACTAAATAAAAATATAAATTATTAAAATTGCATTCAACAAAATGACTACTAGTTCAAAATGGCTTTAGTGTTTTTCCTTTATTTGGGTTTGTGTACTTTCTCCTGAGATATGTAAATACAGTAAATTCAAAAGAATGACTGTGTCATAAACCTGACCACATTCAAAGACAGAGACTCACCGGGATATTCACAAACACCTTGGCCATCTCTTCCATGGAAAAGAACACGGTGAGGGGCATCATAAAGTGCTGCAAGAGAGAGGCAGAATGCAGGTGAATGAAGCTCGCCCCCTCTGGAGGAGAAGTGGGAAAGTCATTTTGCGTGAGGAGAGATCACATTATGGGGCCGGGCTGCAAAGAGCTGCGGTAAGCAGAAACAATGAAGACTGTCTGGGTCACGACAATAATCTCATTGTCAGAGTTTGCGATGTAATGATTTCCTCTCAGAAAACTCCCACCACATCTTCAGCTCCGCATCTCAAAGGAGCACAAACTACATTCCACCATCCGCTTCATATCAGAAGTCATCAAGTGAGAAGCTCCGCTGGGAAATCAGGCGAGAGCCTCTTGGAGACGTGAACCTGCACGAGAGGGAGGAGACGAGCAGCTGTGGCTGCAGCGTCTGGAAATCGCTTGGCCTCCGCCGTCCAGGGAAAGGTGCCAGGTAACGGATAGCACCTCTCAGTCCTGCTCTTTCACAATGCAGCGCTGATTACTGCGTCTTATTTTCATCTATTGCTCCTCAAAATGGTCAAAAACAATGCGTCTGTTTCAGCTTCTCATATTGGAAGTGTTTCCTAGGATCACTTGACTTTCATCGCTCTTGACGCGGTTGGAGGAAACGTTTTGTGGGACTATCCTTTTTCTTTACTATGAAAGTTTCATTTAATGTTCGATTGTGGTTTCACAGGAATCTACATCTCAGGAATAAAAGAATCACAGAAAAACCGTTTACGCTGAGGTGCTAAGTAGCAGCGAGGACCTGACGCGACTCTGCTAAACCTTCGATGAGACACAGCGAGCAGAAACTACAAAAATGATGGAAACCGCTGATTTGGTTAATAGTTTTTGCAAGATGTCATGAAATTAAACAACAGATCTACCTTATTGAATGAAACCTGGTGTGCATCTCCAAGCTTGCACATTTTGACAGTTTGAGTCCAGTAAAATAGTTTTGCATGACTCAAAGCATGTTTTTTCCTTTTTTTTATCCTAATCCATCGGCTAATTCAACCTCCCTTGGTTTCGCAAAACCAGATCTCCACAACACGGTCTGTGTGATGGGTAAATCCTTCCAGGTACATGTGGAGAAACATTTTGTGTATAGTTTTCCATCACACCAACAGGCACAAACACGGGGACTATGGACCAGGGTTGTTTCTCATGAGGAAGGGTATCAGCGGCAGCGTGCCAGCAGACAAAGAGAGAAAAGAGACATTTGTAGCTGCTGTAGATGTTGGCCTTTTAAGACCAGAAACAGGGAAAGTTAGCTCAAGGACGGAGAACATCACAGCTTTTTACACATTTGTTAAAAGATAAAAACCTCTCAGGTCTGATAGATATGAAAAAAAGGATTAAAAGTTTAAAAAGCTTATGTTTTGCAGCATAGGAAGTTTTGATCATCTTATTTTCTGGAAACGTTAACCCTCCTCTGACTTTAAAATCCATTTTAACAGTTAGATCTGTGAAATATTACACGAGTAAATGCTTCCGAGTGACACCACCGTGCAGCATCTCAGCTTCTCAGCTCTGCATCCTGCACAGATTGTAGGTCAGACCGAGAAAAGCAGCCGTTCGCTGGTCTGTCGTACCTTTTCTATTGACTCCAGGGTCTCTGTGTATTTCTCCTCTGTCTGCTTGATCTCTGTGAGACAGCAACCCCTGATGTCGGTCTCCGCCTGCTTCTGGAACGGCTGCACGCACACACACACACACACACACACACACACACACACACGGCGTGTCAGCGCTGGGGGCTGAACAACTGTTGAGTCTGAAACCAGATGTGGTGGACTGGAGCCTTTGAGCCAGCTGGGGGTTAGCAGATGCTTGCTGATGTGTCTGCCAACTACAGGAGATCATGAGGTTTTCCTACTCAACAAAATAATTAAGCTACAAAATGTGGTAGTGAGTATTTGTTGGGTGAACCACGAGGCACATTGGAGACTAAAGAGGGTGAAACTGAACTGAACAAAGTTTTATACCTCGACCACAAAGACAACATCTAATCTTGGTGCTACTGTAGTTGAGACAGCTTAACAAGGTAAGATAGCTTTAACCACTGGCATAAACACATCACCATATAAACTAGATGTAACGTTAGTTGTGTGTTGCTTTCTACATTTTGCAAGAAAAATAAAACATTATTTTTCTTCTGTCTGTTACATTATGACAGTCTTTCCATTTGTTGTTGAATAGAAGCTATTTTAGTGCTAACGTGCTACAAATGCAGCTCCGGGGCGATTGGTTTATCTCAAAAGGTAGATAAACATTTAACAGTTACAGTTAGAAAAACCCCGTGTGAAAGATGCTGAGCTCATTAAAGCTTATAAAGAACGTGTGCATCATTTAAAGACCCAGGGAGGGAGGATGCACCTAGAAATGTTAACTTGACATAAAATAAACAGTCTGAACATGTTTGCAATTCGGCATCCCTCCATCAAAAGTGTTCAGAACTGGTGTTTCTTTAGTGGGTTTCACGCTTGAGTTTTCCAGGTGTGTTTAAAGCAAAGTTCAGTCAAATAGACTTGATAACTGAGCGATGAACTACATGAACACGGGAGTAACACATCAGGGCCGGGTGTATCTGTAAAGTTAGGGACAAACCGGAGGAGGGATGGCTTCTGTCTTCATCAGATCCTCGTAGATCTCTCCACCCTCTTCATCATCGTACACGCAGTCGTACAGATCCTCCTCGTCGTCCACGCCGCTCTCACTGCAGCACACATGACAGAGAACATGTTGGAGCCGGGGCTTTGCACTGGCTCACGGTTCTTACTTTACATGACAGTCGCCTGGAAGGGTGACATGTCCTGGTTTTACAGTTTGAGATGTTAAAGCTTCGTTATGAATCCTGTTAGCAAGAAGGACGACACCTCATCTGTGAGTGTGCACACGAGGAAGCCCTGCTCACATCTGAGCCAATTACTGGACCACAGCGGGAAGACTAATGTCATGCTATTCAAAGTGTGTGTGTGTGTGTGTGTGTGTGTGTGTGCGTGTGCGTGTGCGTGTGCGTGTGTGTGTGCGTATATAAAATTCAGTTTTTTCCACTTCCAACCAAAAGCAAAATGTGCACAAGAAAAAAGAAAGATGAGGGAAAACTACACTTAGTATGTAAGGACATGTAACAGTGCAGGTGTGTTATTGTTAAGAATAGTGGGTGGAGGCAGTACTCGAGTTGAGGGGGGATGAGGGGGGATGGCATCCCCCCTGAAATAAAAACAGTCAAAATCATCCCCCCTGAAATAAAAACGGTCCAAATCATCCCCCCTGTAAAACTGCCACCCCCCCTTTCCATCCCTTGTCATTTCATCAAGGAATGTGGTTTTACTGCTATTTCAACATTTAGAGTCATCACCAGAAAAATAACACCAGAAAAATAACTTATTTGACAATTTTCACCTGTTTCAAGTAGATTTTCACTTGAAATAAGTAGAAAAATCTGCCAGTGGGACAAGATTTATCTTATCATTACAAGCAAAAAAATCTTGTTCCACTGGCAGATTTTTCTACTTATTTCAAGTTAAAATCTACTTTAAACAGGTGAAAATTGTTGTCTTTTCCAGTGATGAGTCTTGTTTTAAGTGTAATGAGATTTTTTTACTAAAATGAGACATTTTAACTAGAAATAAGACAAATATTCTTGTTAAGATTTTGAGTTTTTGCAGTGATCTATTTTACTTATCCTGTGAAGGACAGAGTCATATTGATAAGTTCAGAAAACTGTTTTTTATTGTTGTGTTTTGATGTGTTTGATGTAAGCCCAGTGGATATTTAAAGCTTACAGAAGGCTGCATTTAACTGCTGTCATTCCTGCAGTATTTCTGCAGGTGTTTTGGTCAGTGATATTATTTGTAATATATTATAATATTTGTAATCATCACAAATTATCTGTCCCCATATGATAAAATCCACCATCCCCCCTGATTTTTTTTTACAACTCGAGTACTGGGTGGAGGGGATAATAAATTACGAAAATAGAAAAGAAAACCCTGCTGCTCTGAAAAGTGACCAGTATGTGTAGACAGTGGTACATTATGTAAATTATAGGGCGACCAAAAACATGGGAACAATGTAAAAATAACTGACTGTGATTAAAATCATGTGAAGAAGAATAAAACCGACTTAAATAAAAAGGTCTCACATTTTTACAAATAAAACAACTATAACACATATTTCCAAACACTGCCACAGCTAATAACAGTAGTTGAGTTAGTATCTAAAACACATATATAAAAAAAGAAAGAAATGCAACTTAAATATTGTGATCCAAACACCAAAATCAGATCAAGTTGTGATGGTATGAAGGAAAAGGAAAATTCAGAGATTCTTACATCCCTTTGAGTTTTCCTTAATTGCAAGTGGAACAAACCTACGTTGTGTTATATTTTGTCTCATCAACTTTATTTTATGTAATATAGATCTTTATACCTTCATGTAAATTAACTTCCAACCAGAATGAATAGAGACAATAAGCATCCATCCCATGCAGGGATTAGCATGATTATAGCCAAATAGTTACTGTCATCAAGTACAGATGTACATAAGATGTATGTCTTATCAAGTACAGATGTACATAAGGAGGAATTTCAGGGCATAAAGGGCAAGAGCACAAACCTAAGCTGGACACCTGTGAACTCTGACCCTTTGGCCATCGCTGATTCAGGACTCCTCAGTCAGTGACATAACCGCATGAGTAAGAGCTTACTTTGTGATTTACGCTTCTTCAAAGCAGGAAAATACATTTTTGATTTGAAGGGCAACATATCCTGGCTTCTTCAAAGTAAAGCCATTTCCAGGAACGTGCAGGCATCTTTCAACAAATCATCACAAAACCTCCCTCTGGACACATTACAAAGACACGCCACAGACCGGCCTGCTTGAAGACCCGACCTGACTTCAAAAAAGGAATTTGGGGCAAATTTTGAAAACAAAATATGCAGAAAAAAGTCTATTGCAGAACTTAAAGCCTCTCTATGTAGAACTGTCATCTCTGACCACAGCGGGGCAGACGGATCTGCTGTGTTGACCGGAGAGCCTCTGACGGTACTGTCCTAATGAGTGGGGACGGTCCGGCACGTCCTGTAACACCCGGAATAGTTCTGTACTCAGATCATTTTTGCCAGAACATGTTTTACAGTAAGTGACAGGAGAAGGAATGGGAACATTATAATGTGGAAAAATCTTTACAGAGCCTATACACGAATCCAGCAAAAACCGGAAGTCGAGCGGCCGCCATTACTGCGGTGGCGGCTCCCTGCCAGGCTCTCTTAATGTTTTGTATTTCAGCGCTTTTGAATGAAAGGGTCCCCAAAAGTGGAGTGCTTTAAGTTTAAAATGTCTCGGAATTCGGGGAGGACTTGTGCCGTTCTTGGCTGTTCAAACAGCAGTGGAAAATTACAAATCTGGAAAAAAACGTTATGCAAAACACACAGTCCATTACCAAACGAAGACTGTCCTTGTGCCAGACCGTACGGATTACACCGATTTCCTGGGCGTGCCGAGGACCAAGGTGTTCGCCAGAGGTGGATACAAAACATCCACAGAAAGGACTTTGTCCCAAATAAAAACAGTAGGCTACGGTATTTACATTTACAAATTGTCATTCTCTCCATGTCAAAATGACTAGCATTCAGGTTAGCATAGCCCAACAGCTAATTTTAACCGTTATTCGCTAGCCATGTAACGCTAATGCTAACAACGCAAATCCTGTGCAACTCAGAAATCAGTTTCTGAGCCGGTGTTCACGACTTTCAGTCCAAGTTTGTCACAGTGCATGGAACATACTGATTCCTGCCACAGACGGGTGTCTTAATATCAATATATGAACCCCACACCTTAGGTTACAGTTAAAATAGTCTAACATTAATGTTAGAGCGCTTAGCTTAACATTAGCCATGGGGCGCCGGTGTTTACATACCAGCCTCACTTGAATGAAAGTGAGAATTACAAAGTGTAAGAACTAAGTGTTTCACAAAACACTGATGTAATAGTGTAAAACTTGATTAAAAGTTAGGAGTAATCGTTCACTAAGTAAGTCGCCATAACGTTACTGCTGTCATGTCAGGGGTGTTTATGTTAGTGCAGTCAAGCTTGGACGACTACATTGCACTTTTCCTTGTCTGAAGTTGCTCTCATGTTCAGAGTAGAACGGTAGATGATGCTGTGATGCTGTGTGGAGCGTCAGGTTACAATAACAGCATCATGAATTGATTGACACCTGTCACCGCAGCAATGGCGCCGCCGCAAGATGGCGGCACACACAAACCGGTCGCCGGATTCGTGTATACTTTATTGATTTATTTATTCATAATGTGTTGCAAAAGTGTCTGTTATTAACCAACGAAAAGACTTTTATGGTCTTTTGCTTTCATTTTCACTTTCCTTACCATTCCAAATGTTCCTGACTTGGGGAAGTAGCTTATTTTGAACATGAATGGCAAACATAATAATTCAGTAATCAGACTATAATTTGTGGGAATTTTGTTAAACCACCTGAACCCAAACTTGACCATCCCATGTGGGCTTTGGTCGAATTCACACTTCTGTGATACTTTTTCTCTTCTTCTGCCTTTTTACTAGACAAACATCCTCTTATTGCCACATAACTTAAAATATTATCCAGCTAAACACCTATGGACTAAACCATAATAATAAATGAATATGTGCATGTTACAAAGAGAAATAAGAGATTTCCAAGGCCCTGAGGAGTCCTGCCCTGCCCTGAGGAGTCCTGCAGTTACCTCTTTCATTCATCAGCACATTCTTGTATTACTGATTATTTAATCAGGAATTTATCACTGAAAATTCAAGCATTTGGCTCCGTTCTTTAAAACGTCCTCAGAGCCCACCACTAAGTACGATGCGTTTGCAAAAGAGGAGAAGTTTCCCCCTCCAGATCAAAGGCCTTTATCAGCTGCTTAGCAGCTGAATGAGAGGGGGGTGGCTTGTTGTGTTTAATGACATGTTTCCGTGTGAGCGGATGCTTTTTAAAAGCTGAAAGCAGCTCCGTTCGGTGAGATCCACACTCCCACGTCAAACCTTGCGTTCTGCTGTCAGCCCGGTGTTTACCTCGGTTACTACTCCAAGTGAGCTGCTTCCTGCACATAAAGAGCTGTCAGTCCCCAGTAAAAGAGCAGGCTTCCCAACGTTATTATTACTGCACGGTTATCTGTCTTCCTCAGCTCCAAATACCCGACAACTAACGCCGTCACCACAAAATCAACCGCACACTGCTCCATAATAATGCAAGGTGTACGTTTAGACTGATGCTTGTGGAAGAGAATTGCATTCAGTTTAGTTCAGTTCATTAGATCAAATTACATCTGAAGGGAAATTACATAATAAAAAATAGAAAATTAATGATTAAAACATGTGTTTGAATTAGCAGGATTCAGTCCACAGATGGCTGCTGTGTTTTACTGTTTTACTGTCGCATCATGAGCCCTGTTTACTCTGACCAAGAAGTATGATCATGTAATGTTACATAATTCATGTGTTCCTTCATCACGCTTAAAAGTGGGAACAGTCCCAGCTTGTCGTGAGGATCGAGTCACTTCTCATTGAAAACATCAAAGAGTTTAATGTTTTGTTGGCATGGCCGATTGGCTCGATCCCCGATGACAAGGCTGCAAGCTCAGAGCTCGGTAAACATCGCTCTCACTCAGGTCCGTTTGACGTCCTGCAGCATCCTCTCTAAAATGACTCTGCAAAGCATGTGTGAGGATGTGGTGAATGGGCTCTAATAACACACTCCTGCAGCCTGTGGTTATCTGAGAAGAGAGAGGGATGAGCTCACGTAGGGAGCCGTGGAGGAGCTGGCCGCAGGTCAACACTCAAAGACCAAAGGCCGGGAAACTTATTTCAAAACTGAGGAATTTTGGACGTATGGAAGCTGGAGACTTGAACTATGTATGGCACATAAGAGAAGGAAAAATGTATCTTTTAAAGATAGTCCCCCACATGAGTAGTCCTGAAAGGGAGGAAACATACTCTATTAGGTCCTCCAGGTGGTTGTAGATGTCCTCGTCTTCAACACTCTCCTCGGTAGGAAAGGGTCTGCAGAAACAGAAAGATGTCTCAGTATTCATTTATCACAACACATTGCTGTCTGATTTGGTTGATTGTATCACATTTATTTGCTTCACCTGATTCCAGTCTGCTGTGCGATCATTGTGTGAGAAAGTCTGGACAGTGTGTCCATCACCTGGAACAGAAAGAAAGAGGAATGTAGTTGTTTTATTTGTGTTATTGGCATTAAAAAATAAATAAATTAAAATAAAAAAAGGAACTGCAGTTCCAAGTACAGACACATGAGGGCAGCATTTCCTTATACATCTTTTGCCATATTTGTTATATATATATTTGCCTTCTTTCTGTGGACTTATTCTTCCATCCATCATCCATCCATCCATCCATCCATTCTGCTTCACACTGTTCAAGATTTGTTGCAACCTTTTAAACTTCTATTAAATCATCACATCACTGGTCCGGCTCAACATCAGCAAATTACATATTTGTGAGTCAATGTATGTAAAAAAATTACACATAAAACGAGATCACGAGTGAAAACAGTGTTTCCACATGGATGAAAGGCAGCGTCACGTAACCTGATCAATAACTGATCAGTCTTTAACTACGTGCCCTCAGAGGTTGGGATAATTACTGATCGTGTGACCCTTCCTTTCACACGCCAGAGGCCCCTCTGTGTTTGTGACGAGTATATGATGTTTGACTGATCACAGCTAAACTGGTTCATGTCTCTCAGCTCTCCGAACCCCCAGCACGTCCCCTTTCACGGGTCACGTGGGGCTGTGCTCCGTCAGTCCCATAACATACATCCCACGGACGTGACGTAGATAGATAAGCTCCCCGCGATCAGTATTGATCACACAACTGGCTTCCCCCTTCACCCGGGGTAAACACCGGCACAGGGCCAAGCGACACAGAAACATGTCATCGTAAAGTGACGCACCGCTTAATATTGAAGCTGATGCTTTTTCATCTCTGTATCTGGGTTTTTAAAGTGTTAATCTGTGATGTGAAACCGTATCGCCTTCATCACATCACTCACGGATGGCAGTGAGTGGCACTCGTGATTCACAAATCTGTCCAAATCCTGGATGTGGCAAAGCTTTTAATCATCAGCGGCATCAGAAACCCTGGAGGCTGCGGTGCATCCGTGACACGGTGACACACAAATCAAGACCGGGTTCATTAGCTGCAGCTACTGATCAAAGGGGAGCAGAAGTGGTGAGCATCTGCACAGTGGGAGGATAGTGGGAAGTGTGACTACACATGACGACAGGAGGCGTAACAATGTTTCCCCCACGCACTTATGGATATTTATCACAAACTACAGCTCTAAACAATCACTTATTACAGAATAGCTAATGGAAAGCTTATAATAAGTTTATAAAACACGTGTTGAACCCTTTTTGCACCAGAATGCAGTGGTATTGGATTCAGCTCAGGGTCAGATCTTCTTTCCCGCTTTTCCTTCGAGCCGACACAATTTCGGTAAATGCTTTATGACAGCGTGTAGCGCCAGAGACAAAACCCTGAGAATTCAAAAAGGAAAAGAAAAGCATGTTGCGCTGCATCTTAATCGTATTGCCTGGCTGCAGAGACATACACTGGGCGCGTAAGTGCTAAGGAGATTGTTTTTCCTCAGGAACAATCTATTGTTAAACAAAAACAATGCCCCAAGTCACTCAGAACGCCGCTGAACCTTTAACCTGGATGTTCAACAGGCGATAAAGGAATTATGTAATCTCAGAAGAATATATAGGTGTGTCTTTTTACCTAAAATGCACATCATCAGTGTTTCTGGAAAGTTTAGGGAAATTACAGTGACATTTCAGTTTTATTTTGTTTCCTCATTAAGAAATCAGCCTTGTTCTTGGTAAGTACCATGAATGTTTCATCAATGAAGTTTTCACAATCTTCATTGCAGATTTTAAATCGAAGCTTAAACGAGGACTGAAAACTCTTCACAGCCGCTGTCAAAGTGACAGAAAAATTTCTAATTAAAAGGTTTCATTCGCAAGGCGAGGAGGGAACTTGTTACGGGGGTGTGCAAGCGTGTCAAAGCGAGTTAAAGAACAGAAGCGGTGAAGCAGAAAGCATCCGAAGCCCAAACATCACAGAGACTTCCCCACTTTCACAACTTAGTCCATAAATGAAAGAAGTCAAACAAACATTGGTTTTTGAAGTCTGAGTTTGCCGTTTAGCCACTCCCATCTTTGTCACTTTGCAGGAAGATGGAAGAGGAAGCGGGAGATCTACTGAAATGAGGGTCGTTCTGCATCTGAAGCAGCATCGGAAACACTCCGGTCGTCAATTTTTCAGAAAAAAAAGTGTATCGGTACTAGGGCTGGGCGATATGGACCAAAAGTCATATCTCGATATTTTCTAGCTGAATGGCGATACTCGATATATATCGATATTTTTTCTGTGCCATAATTGGGGTTTCCCCCAAAGCATTATAGCATAGCATCTCTGTTAGCTTCATTTTTTTCTGAGGCAAACCCTTAAAAAAACAGTCAGTTTTAATACAAAGCCTCGTGCCAAATGTCACACAGGTTCCTTTATTAACAGAGGTCTGCACGATATCAAAATGTATAAAACAAATGAAATAAAAATAAACTGCCTGCATATATAGAATAAAATGCTTCTTTAATAAAATAAAACAAATATCCCTTTCCTGCATAACAATTAAATTAAAATACACTGTGCAATTAATACAATGTAGACAGTAACAGGCAGACTTTTCCACTGAAGTTGACAGTTGTGCAAATAACAAAACATTTGTGCAAATCTCAAATAAAACATTCAATTCAATTTGTCACAAAATAAGCTATATATAAATCCCCCCAAAAAAAAATTATTAATTTTTTATTTTTTTTTTAATAATCGATATAAACGATATTGTCTCGTAACCATATCGCATTTGAAAATATATCGATATATATTAAAATCTCGATATATCGCCCAGCCCTAATCGGTGCCTGCAACATCGGGTACCAGTTAATTCGTATAAACACACACTTTGCTGATGTAAAAGCCAGTTTAGAGTCAGCAGGTGGCGAGTGGGTCGGTCTACAGAACCAGCTATCCAGCACCAGGTCAGCAAATGGTACCGAACCGGCCGTCAGTATCGGCCCATTACCAAAACGCAGGTATTAGAATAAGTGCTAGGAAGGAAAATGAGTGTGTCTGAACATCTTTGGAAGGAAAACCAGCACAATGTTGATAGAGAGCGACTAGCTGATGACAGGAGCGTGTGGGAGACTGATGTATTTCAGCTATTTGGCACCAGTGTCTGGGATCTGTCAGCGGTAAAGCCCTCCAGCATCGGCTCCACGTCTGCCAGCTGATGCCCTCATCCGTTTTTATACCGTCCACAGTTCAAAACCGGCTTTCAATCAAGCAACCACATCCTCCCAAATGCTAATGGTATAACGTCTTCCCACCCTGTAAACCTTTTATTTGATGAGGGAACTTTTCAAAAGGGAGGAAGGAGCCGGACCAGGTCATTACTTGGTTATCTTTCAGGTCATTGGTTCAGAGGGATATTAAGTTCTATATAGATCACTGCCCTTTCGGATGCTGCAGACCTTCTCCTGGACCAGCGGCTGAAGAAAACCTTTGAAAAATAGTATAATGTTTGTAACTATTTTTTTTTTTTTTTTTTTTTCAGGTGTAAAAGATGTAATGAGATTATTCATCATGAAAAGAAGCTCTATCAGTTCCCCTCCTACCCCTCTAAAGCGCCGTCCTGTGTCCATTCGTGGTCCGTCCATCCACGAGGATTCGCTCGCTCTTCATTCATTTATTAATTTTCTAAACCTGCTTGTATCCCATTTAGGGTCGCAGGGGACCGGAGCCTGGTCCAGCAGTAGTTGGGCGAGAAAAGGGGTAAATCCTCCACAGTCCCTCACAGGGCCTCACAGAGACAAATGAGAAAAACAGCACTCTCCCTTCATCTGCAGAGGTGTTGCATTGACTGATTCTGCAGTAGTTGAGCTAACTTGAGGTTGTTCATGTATGGGTCAATGACGAATAAGGATTTTCAACAGGTCAATTTTAAAATAATAAAAAAAAGAATATCTATTGCAGTTGTTCAAACATTAAGAATGTTGTGTACACATACATTCATATGAAACTTTTAAATTAAGTGATTTTTGTCAAGATGAATTGGCACTAGACTAAAAAAAAGTCATGTGGTGCAACCATGATTCATATTAATTAATTTCCTTAACATCTTGACATCTTTTTTTTTACAAGTTTTCAGTATTATACAAAAATTGTTGTTTTTTTAATGGTCGTGTCACATGATATTTCATAAAATGGACATGAGTCAAACTTTGTTTGTATATTATGTGTTTTTTTTTTTATTATGTGTTGCAATCTTACACAACACTATAAGACAGTTCAGAAATCATGCCAGATAGGGCAGAAGACTGATTTAAATACATTTAGAGTGATTTGAAAAAAGTTTTCAAAATAAGAGTCATGGTCGGACGGTCGTACCACATGACATTTTGACGCTTAAAACAACAACAAAATCCCAAATAACTAGTATTTTTTTTGTAAAATTCAAGTGAGTCCATATGTGGGACAGGTAGTTCATATATCTGGTATTTTTTTTATCCATTTAAACCTTTTTTGAATTGAAAAAAAATCAGTTTTTCGGAAAATGTAGGCGTCACGTCATTGACCCGTATCAGAAAAGCTGTTTTTTTTGTGTTTTTAAATTACAGTCTGCATCTTTTCAGTTTTCCATTACACCTTTACTCTCATTCCT
The DNA here is from genome assembly GCF_033807715.1 of Cololabis saira. Classification (NCBI taxonomy): domain Eukaryota; kingdom Metazoa; phylum Chordata; class Actinopteri; order Beloniformes; family Belonidae; genus Cololabis; species Cololabis saira. The sequence continues at coordinate 10,580,909 of NC_084608.1, forward strand.
ATATCATCATCTGTAAATGACTAAAACCAACATAAACATTCATGTTTGCATGGTTGTGTCCTAGAGCTAGTTTGCCAAAGGATCCTGTACGCAAGTGCAGCAATGAGAAAGCAAACCCAGATCTGAAAAGTTCAGCAGTGTCACCCCCTGCGGCCCAGACTCAGACGCCACACACACACACGGAGAACCCTCCTCCTCCTCGCGGTTACTCGTCCTCCCACAGTGATTAGGGAGCGCTGATCCCTCCACTGATGGATGAAGGGCATGACATCAGGAGGGCAGTTGGCAGCGGCAGCATGTCCAGAGCCTGAGGATCCACCGCGCGTTAAACTTTTGGAGGCCTTCCAGTTGCAGCTCGCGGGCCATTTTCGAGGGACGAGCCGAGGAGCGCTGTGCTTTTTGGCTTCGCTCGCCGTATGAGTCACACAGATTCGCAAACAACACCGACCATCTGTACAGAACAACAGAGACTTTTACAAAGTATTGCATCCATCTGCAATAACACTGCTTCAAACTCCCTGAAGATATTTAGTATTGTTGCCTTCATGTACCAGAAAAATACAGATGGTACAACAAGAAACGAGACATAAACGAGGCTAAAACAGCCGCGAGCAGGCTGCAAATTCAAAAAGCTCAAAGATCACGAGTGTGGTTACGGCGTCCAGCGCGAGCACGTAAACCAGAGGCCCGGCGCTCAGCAGGAGTGGTGTAGTGCAGCTGCAGATGTTAAAGGCTCGCAGGCGCCTTTGATGGAGGCTAATAAACGTGCCCCGTCTCAGCAGGGCTGCGCCGCTGGATGAAGCGATTTACAACCGACCAATTAAAACAGGATGAGGGACGTGGCTGCTCGGAGGAAACCGAGACGAGTGCGTGGAGGAACGTTCACCTGAAGCGTCACAGTCGCTCATCACAGCATATTATTCAAAAGCTCTTCAAATGAAATGTGAAACAGTTTATTGTGATGAACAGCTGCTTCATGCTGCATATCTGTGTAAGGGAGGGAAAAAGTTAGAAACTGGCAACATCTGATGATCATCTGCACTTGTTTTTTTTGTTAACATCCTTGACTCCCTCTCAGGATAGAGGGCACTTCAAAAAAACAGGTGATGCATTTGCATTTGAATGCATAACGTCTCAACGATTTCACTGGGCTCACACACAACCGAGCATGCTGTCCCAGTTTTCTGCTCTCTTTTTGTTACTTCTCCTTTCTATGGCTTCTTTTCATTTATTTTTTTTCATTATAAATTACTGATTGCCGGCTAAAAATAGGGTCCAATTGGGTAATCCACTTCAACACATACAGCCGATCATATTGTAGGTTTTGCAGAAACCAACACGAAGAGGTTCTGTTTACGCGCCGCGACTGAGATCAGCCCACTTAAATTTCAGCTGAAAATTGTTTAAAACAGCTGACACACTGAGAGAGAATATTAAATTAAAGCACATTGCTGTCAGTCTGTTATGGCTTATTTTAGAGATCAGATGAAAGGCTCACTTTGCTGCAGAAACTCCACTGATATCGACAGTAAAAACAATGCTTCACTGCCGAAGCAAGGAGCCGAGCATCCTTTCATAACGGATGGACACTGTATATGAGTTAAGTGTGCTAAAGAAGGGACACCTTTCCTTGACTTTTAGAGGCCATATAACCAATTTATACAGTCAAAGAGAGAGCCTGAGCTACTTACCGAGTACTGAAGACCTCAGCTTTACCAAACATAACGGTTACAATCTGGCCTTTCCTGCACAAGAGCCATAAAAATATCACCTGCACCCAGCTGATTACCACTCGCCTATCGCTTCTCTTGCAAATATATACCAGAAAGTAAGCAGTTATGGATAGATAATGCAAGAATTCAGTGGTAGAAGACCTGCTCACTCTGTGGACATGAAGGCCTAATTTTCTGCGAACAGATATTTGAAAATCCCACACACTGGAGTTTTAATGACACTGCTGCTCCATTTGCAGGCCATGCCTGATAAAACATTCATCGCAAGTCATTACAATCCAGATTGTATTTTCAGGGAAAAAAATACCAAAAAATCACAAGGCTTTTCCATCACATAATATACCCATCACGCTTTTTCCTGAGAGGACAATTTGAGATAAAGGACGTGTGTGTTTATTGGCTTTGACCGTAAAAAAAATATTTAAATAATACAAATTATAGAGAATAGAATACATGGCATGTTATTATATGTATGTATGTATGTGTGTGTGTGTGTGTGTGTGTGTGTGTGTGTGTGTGTGTGTGTGTGTGTGTGTGTGTGTGTGTGTGTGTGTGTGTGTGTGTGGGTAGGTTTGTTTTGATATCACTGAGGGGACCACAACCTGCGAAGACGCCCATTTAAAGGGACCTCCTGTAAGCAGGGAAACCTTCCGATATCTATGAGTTTGAGTCATTTTTAGATTTGTGCATTCTGCTGCAGATGAGATTGCTTATTATCATCGGTTCGTAAATTAGTGCACGTGTATGTTTGTTTGTATGTCCTAGCTCTGTCATCTAACGGATGAAGCCGGCACATTGAAATTCCATGCACACAGAGAGGAGCCAATAAAAACTTGATTGGCTCAGAGAGAAGTGAGCCAATGGTTGACAATCAGTGTTATGGCTCATTAAAGCATAATTAGAGCGGTTGGATATACAGTATACGGCTGATTAAAATGCAGCAAATGTTTGTCATTGCTCGTCTGACTTTACTGCCTGCATCGTTTTTCCACGATTGTCCTAATCAAACTCTGCTTTGCATTTCTTTTATAGTCACACGGACAGCACAGACAGCTTCCTGTTAGCATGTTCTGAAATAACAGACGTCATAGTTTTGGAGTCACACCATGACCTCATCGCACGCACTCTCTTGGACTTAACCTCATGATTGCCTTTATGTGCAACTCTTGTGAGAAAACTAAAATACATAAATAGATGAAAAATAAAGGCTGGGAGCATCTCCCTCGTCTCTCTTCCACCTAATAACTCCGTCTCAACAGGGTGAGGTCAAAAGTGAGGTCGTCCTCACTGTCCAGGTAAATCACATCAACCTCCACTGACCGCAGCCCCTCAGGACACACACACACACACACACACACACACACACACGCATAGTCACAGATGCACTCGGATCGTCACCAGCAGATCCTCAAAATCCTTCCCTCCGGTCTGAATGTTTTATGTTTGCATGTTAGGGGAGCTTGTTGCACACACGATGACACATTTGCATGGCTCTCACACACAAACCGACGTGCTCACCAACACCTCTGATCTGCTAAAACCAGACCGTGCTGAAAGGTGTTGGGACCCCAGCAGAATTTTACACTGTATGAATCCGCAGGCTCCTCACAGCTGACCAGCAGCAAACACTCCCTCCCTCACACACACACACACACAGACACACACAGACACACACACACACACACACACACACACACACACACACACACACACACACACACACACACACACACACACACACACACACACACACACACACACACACACACGCAATGATACATGTATGTTACACTGCACAAGTCGATCTTTATTCAACAACATTACCTCACCCTGAATATTGTGCAACGCTTTTTTAAGAGGTACCAAGCAATTGTTGCATTGCCGTCTCATTCATCTGGATACTGAAATGATAAGTAATTATGAGATAACACATTTAAAAAAAATCATAGCACAAACCCTTTTGTTCCCTGCATCTTCAAGAGGACTGATCTTTTTTTTTCTTTAAGTAGACCTGTAGGTTTCATTGTTATATATTATTATATATAATCTATACATGAGGATATCCATAAGACATTGAGGGAATGCGTGTTTTCAAAGGTAAAAATCAATTAGATTCAGACATAAATACAGAATAAAAAACAGGCAATGCGAGCAGCACCTTTTTTCCATTAAGCGTTAGATTTAGTAGCGAATATTACGTTTGTGAAAGCCTATCAAAAGATCAGTTGCACAGTTTTAGTGAGCTGACAGAGCTGCCTCTCGTGTTCTATGCATTTCCATGCACACACAGAAACAGGACACCACTCCCATATACGCATGTATGGAAAAGAGTTTCTAAAGTTCCAGGCGGGATGCAGAAGCCAGAACCGTGTGAGAGTCTGCAGCAACTCCACCGCCTGCATTCATGGCAGACGGCCAGGACACGGGTGTAAGCGATTCCAGAAATGATGGGGACAGAACGCTGAGATCTAGTTAGACAGAGAGCAGAATTGTGGGCTGTTCATCTTCTTTTGTTTTATATTCTAATTTAACAAGTCTTAGGTTCAGTCTTGATTTCATTTCCTCTCCCTCATTGGCCATTAGGTCCCGTTTTAAGTTGCGTTTGCTGCTTCAGTAGCATCTCTGCCTCATACTGTCTCTTATGTTATAATCTGATATGTCTCGCATTCTGGAAAACCGTTAGCTGGGGTTGCTAAATCACAGGCGCACCAGCTCAGGTCCACCATGGGTCTCTTGAAACCACTAATTAATTTCTCTAGATGAGCAATGATGTCTTGTCATGTCCACGTGTCTCCCGTGTGGATCCATAATTCAGATTTGCCATGCTAAATAATTGTTGAGGTGAAGGAAATTAACCTGGAGTCTCAGATTTTTAGTTGCCTAGAGCGATCTAACGGAAACATATAATGTTTGACACTTTCATCCTCACATGTTGCCAATTTTCTGATTTTATTAACCAAACGATCAAGTAAGAAAATAAAATAACAAAAAAGGAGAAGCAAAACACTGGACAGGAATTCAAACATCCACTTGGATCGACTCTGTTTCCATGCCGACATAATTAAAATGACATTGTCATTTCTAAATATTTCTGTTGAAAAATATTAAACATCAGATCCAAACAAACCCCAGTGACACCCTGAGGGTTACAATGGCATCACAAGAGTTGTTTTCTGAGGTGTACAGGCCTCTAGCCACTAAGAAAGTGAGTTTACAACATTTCTTGCATGTTGAATGGTCCTCCAAATACTCCGCTCCTTGCAAATTAAGAGGTCCTTTCTTATTAAGCAGATAAATTTAGGATGATTGGTTGCCATTTTATTTAGGAAAACAAAATCTTCCCACTGTATCAAGATGGTTTCAAAGTTGTTTTGTATTTGTTTTATTCATGAATGCCCAAAGCGCAAAGCAGCTTTCTAAGAGGAGCTAAAGAACCCATCTGTGCACTGGCTTGTAAAAGAACCTTGGCGCTCTGCAAACATGACATACAAAGATTCTGTAAGTTTAAGTCTAGGAACCCCCCCCCCCATTCCTTGCCCTTGTAACCACTGCTGTTATAATCATTGACTCTATTGTGGCAGCGTTGCTGAAGACATAACCTCATCCCTCCACCCACTCCCAAACCAATCCACAGCACAATCTCTTTTCTTTTTTAACTTCATGTTGCTGTCATGCTATCTCACAATAAAAAGAGGGAGGATGAAATGAAGCAAATTGGGAAAACTCTCTCTCCACGTTTCAGTCAGCAACAGCCCCCTCTGATAAAAGCTGGACGTTTCGGCTCCCAGGGGGGGTTTTGGGAGAGACTGAGGTGCTCACCAAAATCATAACAAAGTGTTAAAGCACGTTGGAGTGGGCCGCCTGTGTTGTTAATGATGTCTTGAGGCAGCCAGTGAAAATCCATATGGACATTCCTCAGGAACTTATATCTCCCGGAGCCGCCTTTGATCCCACTATGTATCAGCCAGCCACGTCTCACCCCACAGGACCGTATAGGATCCAGAAGGGGGGCCGGCGAGTGGTGGAACCAGGTTAGGGGATTACCCCCTCAGCACCATGGGAAACTGCACACTGAGACAACACGACCCAATCACTCACTGAGCACATGTGGATGTTTGTAACAGTGACAGGAAATCTGAGCAAGACTGAGATACAACTGAGCAAATGTGTGGTGTATTTCTAACTCATGCTTTAGAAAATGTTATTCTGCAGCAGTAAAAACTATGACAGTTTATCCTTCCTTGCTTTTTTATCTTTCCGTGCTTTTTTTCTGTGTTATGTAACAGTGTAAGCAGTCAGACCAAGAGTTGGACCCAGCATTGACACATCCTTGGAACAATCAGAGAAGGAATTATTCAAAAGGTTATTCAAAGACGGTCTCTGCTGCGGTCACGTACAATGATGTACACAGAGGGGAAACTGTGCCTTGTTCGAAGAGACACAGCTTTTGCTGCTTGTCATGAAAAAGGCCACAGAAAGCTATCCGTCTCACCAGCTCAGATATTGTGGTTTTCTATCCAACATTTCCTTGATTTACAACCATTCTGGCCGCATGTAAACAAAGCAGGGTTGTCCATCACGTTGCAACCTCATAGTCCCATTCATTGTGGTAGTTTACATGCCAGTCTTGTTATCAAAGTCCTTTATCAATGCTGGATTACAGCAGGCACATAACAGGCAACTCACTAAGACTCTGCCATCAATACACATCTCAGTGGAGAAAAGGGAAACATAACAACGTCTCTCAGGGCTGGAAGCAGAAGAATGATCTTATCCCTGTCTACTACAGTTTAGTATACTGCTCTGAATGCTATCTTTATTGGTTTTCACATGTGATTCTGCTAGCTGATGCAGCATAGGCTACTGGCAATGCAATGAGTTAGATTAACATGTAAGAAGTCACTCATCTAATCAGCCTAGATCCTAAAATTAGTGTCTGAAACCGAAGAAGACTCACTAAGATTCTCACTTAAATTCTGATGTAAGGTACGGTAATGTGGCAGATCCTCTTGATGTGCACATTGTGACACATCAAGCCAACTGATGAAACCCCAAGTTGGCTCTGAAACTGTGGCAAGCCGGCCGAACTAACAAATTGCATTCAAATACACTCCCCTGTAATGCAACAACTGTGTTCCTCTTTCTGGATATAAGCTCCTAAACCTCGGAGCACAAATGGCCTGCTTGTCACATCTATAAGGCATAAGTTGGTTAGCTTCAATTAGCATACCCTAAGGACTCCCCATTAAGATTCAGAGCAGTTAAATGTGCACTGTTTCAACTTCACTGAGCAGTTTCAACTTATTAGTTTTGCAGCTGCTTGCAATCTTTATGTGGCAATTCCCCGGGAATTTTATTTCAATAACTGAATGCCTCAAAGTAAAATACAGTGATTACTTATCTACTACAAAGGCTTGAAGCAGTTTAAAGCAAAACTAGCTTGTTTGGCAGATCCTGTTACAAAGTGGAGAAAAAAAACATCTGATTGTTTCACAGATTACAGAATTAACATTTTTGAAATCACAGCCTTAAAGTCTCTGAGAGCACAGGCTTTCTGTGGTGTTGTGGGGAACAAGCGATCTTCAAAAAGGACATAACTGCATCATTAAAGGCTTTATATGTGATAAGGATTTAAATTTATAATCTAAATTCTACAAGGAGCCAATGAAGAGATGTTGAAATGGGATAAATATCTGGTCGTCAGTATTCTGGTTGCGGTTTCATAACTGAAAGAGAAAGAATTATTCGGACACCCATTTGAAATGGTGCTGCATTATGGCTCTAAATAAGATATACAAAAGCTTTTTCAGCATTGTTTTGGGAAAGGATGCCCCAAAGGATGAGTTTAGCAATGTGGATATGGCTTAAAAGACTAACCTTTTAAGGCAAAAATGACTCAGGTTCCTCACAACAGCACTGAAAAATAACAATATGCCATTCAGAGTAATAAAAATCATGGACAGTAAATGTCTGAGCTTTTTGAGCTTAAAGGGTCATCAGCCTTTTATCCAACAGAATGTTGTGACTGATTTGTTTCGTCTGAGTGTTAACAAATGTAAAAATGGGAATCAATGTAATTTTTGGTGAGAATACTTATCAAAGAAAGCATGTAAAGAGAACAGGAGTGGTCCAAGACTAAAACCCTGTAGAACACCATGTTTAATTAACATGTGACTTAAACCAAGTCATATAGCAATTATTTGTTATTTTTAAATCTCTATGTACGTTGCAGCATCTTTATGGACTTTAACAGGATTACCATTAGCCTTCCTTAGAAGTATTTTTCTGAGAATGTCATGTCACATTTATATTTTTCTTAACTAAGGTTTACTAAGATTGGTATGATGTTTGGTTTTTATCTCTTATTTTCTTTTCCTTTGTTGCAAAAACTGCAAATGTTAAGCATTTGCAAAAGCATCATCACAGTTTTCTCACACTTCATAACTTAAAGAGAGGGACTTATTTGGACATCTATTTGAAATTGTGCTGCATTATGGCTCCAAATGAGATATAGAGCAGCTTTTTCAGCATTTCTTTGGGAAAGGATGCCCGTGAGTTTAGCAATGTGGATATGGCTTTCTTACAGCATCGCTGTAAGAAATCTCTAAAAAATCTGATGTATTTATTTCGTTATAACTTCCAGGTAATTGTCATTAAATAACTGCAATGTGATAAATACTGCATTGTTGTAATGCCCTTCAGTATGTTTCTTTTATTCTCCAAAAGAGCTACAGATCAAAGGAAGACTTTTCATAGAGGATGAATCACAAGCGCGGCTTCATGCATTATTTCACCCACTGAATGAATTCTAACTTTTCTTTTTGCGACATGGTTTTAGCTGAACTGCTTGCTTCTGGATATTATATAACCCAGAGCAGTTGCTATACTGTGAGGTCAGTCGAGATTTAAAGAGTGCTTTTGGGGGTGGAGATTAGCTTTTCAAATCACCCCCCGTTCTGAATGGCAGTGCATCTGCCCACGCCACCTCCACCTCTGGAACGTCATACAGACTCCAACCCCCCACCTAGCAGGAGCCTTAAGCATCTGGAAAAAACATCCATGCTTCACATACACACATACCGTACTCTGCATGGCTTCTGCATGATCTTTACATTGCAGAAAAGCATCTCAAGAAGATCAGAAAGAATGCTAGCATCTCTGTGAAATCCCATTTGTTGCCATTAGCTCGGGGATGACAGCTGCTGCCTCCAGCACCTCATGAATGATTTTAAAGGAAAGTTCTTAGAAATGTGTCAGGCAGGAATTGTGCTTGTTGAAAATAAATTCTCACTGATTAGTCTTCTTTCGTATGTTACCAGCAGGAGCCCAAGGAAAACTAGGAAGAAAGCAGGCTGAAGAGAGTCAAACAAACACGTTAAACCCAACTGCTGCTTAATCTGAGTGCACGGTTGCCCATCTGGGAAAGAGAGATGACCACAGGCAGTTCATGTTCTTAATAAATGTACCATGTACAGGCATCCATAAGTAGAATCAAAGTGATTCTACTTATGGTTCTACAAAATCTAAATGAAGCTCCTGCGGAGATATTTGATTGTGCTGACCATACACTTTGCTAAAACTTTTGAAATATTTTATAGGGATGAATGTAAGATATTTTCTCACATCTAAAGAGACAGGAGATTGGAGATCTTGTGGGGTCTCTTTACACTGCTACAACAAGATTTATTTGTGAATCAGAGGACCACACGCACCTAATTAGTTCCTGATACAAACTGTGACATGGAATGACAAGAGTAAAAATTTACGATAATCTTAAACATGTTTGGTTTTGTCGGGGCACGGTGCAGCTGGTAGTGCAGCCGTCTCACAGCAAGAAGGTCCTGGGTTCAATTCCTGCCGGGGACGCTGTGGGCGCTGAAGTGCGTGTTAGTTCCCCCATGACTTCAGTGCCCACACCCTGGGTGGGGTTGGCGAAAGGGCATTTCTGTGTGGAGTTTGCATGTTCTCCCCGTGTTCCCTTGGTAGCTAATGTGAGCTACCCTCACAAAAACATGCACCAGTCCTGGGCTCTTCTGCCCCCTCTGGACAACCGGGGCACCAGATGGGGTGGGAGGATCTGGCCGGAATAACGTGATCCTTCCACGCGCTACGTCCGGCCAGAGAAACCCCACCCTGTCTGGTGAAAAGATGCGGCCTGCTCACTCCTCAGGTTAAGGAGGAGACCTGAGCTGTGCAGGGCCCTCCCGGGGTTGGTAGAAGATGGCAATTCCCAGGACAGTCACTTATGGCGCTTTTGCACTAGTCCCGCCTCCGCCCGGGTCGGTGCGGCCCCGTCTTGCACGTTTGCACTAGGGGCTGAGACGGGTAGAGCCACTCCAAGCCGATACTATTTCTGTAACCATTCTGGCGAGGTTCTTTGAGGGCTGAGCCGGGACTATTTCTGACATCACCACCCTCCGCGCCACTGATTGGTCGGGGGGGCGGGGCCGTCAGACGTTTGAATCAGGAAGCGGGAGTCAGCGCGAGAGCGACCCGCGGCTCGCGGCGATTTTATTATAAAGCGCAAAACGTCTGTTTGGTGATCCAACTCTGAGGTGCAGATGTTCATAAACCTGGTGGCTGATGAGATAATTAAAAAAGGGATGTAGACGGGCTGTTTTTTTCTCAGCCGCTCCCGGCTCCAGCTGATTTCTGATCAGCGCCGACATGAACAAAGGTGTTGCGCAATCGAGTACGTCACAGCAACTTCACCCCAACCTGCCCACTTCTCCCCTGGCTGTGGAAAAACAAACGAGTAGAGGCGGGTAGAAGCGTGACGAGCCGAGTCGGGCTCAGTAAGTCCTAGTGCAAAAGTGCCATTAGGTAGGAGCACTGGGTAATATAATGGGGGAAAAAACCGGGATAAAAATATTAAACAAAAAAAAAAACATGTTTGGTTTTGTCATAATGCCAAGACAAAGAAATGCTGCAATTTGCCCCCCACATCTAATGACTGTGGTCACAAAAAGATGCCCCAGCTCAACCAAGACTCTTCATGTTCCTGCAACCTTGAAGTCAAATTCTTAAATGTAAAATCAGGATAAAGGAGGCTACAGCTTTGTACATTTGATCTGATTTTACAAAACACCTGGGAAGCCTTCGGATGGAAAAGTCATGACTGCGGTGAATGTGTCATAGCATTGTGGCCACATGGCAAAGATCTGCTCATAAAACCATTTACAAGACTGTTCGACACAATCGCCACACATTTTCTGAGTGGCTTAAACTGGGAAAAAAGAAGAATATTCTGCAGCTGAAGAAGATTTATTTCAGATATGTTCTGCTCATCCGCACAAAAGGTTGGTGGCAGCCGGCCAAATAAGCACAACTTACACCGCCACCGCCATCTCAACACTGTATTCACAATACATGGACCCAATGGGTGAATTCAAACATTTTAAAATACAGATCTTTGTTCTGTAGATAGTTAGTTGTTCATTTGATTCAGTTTTCCTGTGGAAACATACTGTATGTTATATTACTGCCATCTCCCTCATTGCAGAGATCACTCTGTTACCTCAGCGTTACATAATTAGCTTGTTGGGTAAATTTAGGAGCTTTACAGAACCCTCTAGCAACACATGTCCTAATCTTTACCAGTTTTTGGGCAAGCAGTCACCAGACTTACCAGTGAAAGTCTTCATCTGCTGTCAGAAGCACAGTTGTCTTTACTTTTATCCTGCTAACAAGAGCGGGAAGCCACGAATGAGCTATTTGCATGAGCGCACTGTTGTTGCTGTGGTTACCAAGATGATGGCTGAAGGGCTTGCTTTATGAGAGAAAATAAGAAACCCACTCTGTGTTTTATAACTTTTCTTCTGAAGGATTATATGACAAATACTTCTATTCTGGAAAACCAAAAGTCCAGCACTTAAGCCCACACACAATCTGTTGTTTTTTGCACAAGTTGGATCTAAATAGTTCAAAGTCTTTATAAAGCATTTCTCACAATCTTGATGAGCACGCATGTGCAACAATCATCCCATAAGGAATTTCTGAAGATAAATTAGCAGCTATAAAGTCCTAATAGAGAGATAACTTTGATATAGTTGGCCCAGGACTGGCTCTGCTAGGTTGGCAGCTAAATAAGTGAACATGATTGTTTTAAAGCCTAAGCAAAAATGCGTGATGCATATGCATATGTGTCATCCAACCTGCCTTTTGGACGTGCAGAATCACACTTAATTGTGGTTATGTCAGATCATGTGTTTACTAAAAGACCTTCTCCGTACCCGTTTAGTTCTAGGTATTGAATCGCGGTATTGAAGCTGAGGTGAGGCTTTCAAAAGTAGGACAGCGAGGGGAGCGCTGGCTTGTAGACCTGAACCTCAGTCTTGCTTGTCTTTGATCCTGACTGCGGTGGCTTCCGCTTCACATGCTCTCTTACTGGCCCACACTCAGCAGCATCTTATAAATACCTGGCATGTCTGCACAGCAAGGTAACCTCAATACCCAGCTGCACCCTGGGATGCACAGCCTTCATGTAAATCTCACTTAGGGCTGAGAGACTGCTAACTTTCTACTATTAGCTATACAACCGCAATAATTTACCAGGACTACAACTGCCACATGATGTAAAAAATTACTATTAACAAAAAGTATTATCGGCATGAATTATTTCACTTAGGAATTAGAATATTTATGTCCACTTGGGACGACACCAGTAGATTAAATAATAAGATCCTTTTAGTCTTTTCACAAGGGGTGTAGTTTTTGTCTTACACACTCGGTGGAGGGGCTCCTTTGAACTGGTATGAGGCGGGGATATACAACACACTACGTATTTTTCTCCAACAACAGCACACTTCTCTCTCTTTCCCTCTTTCTGGGTCATAAACTCTTACACTCACACATATGCTTCCACTTCCAGGAGCCGAAACCCGGTCACAGGAACAAGGAGGCAAGTGTGGAAGTTCAATTGTCTTGGTCTCTCACACACACACACACGTAAAATACAGCTCTTGACAGGATTGTTGGCCCCGTGAGAGAGACCTTACCGAAACATAGAACACCCCAGGCAAAGACAGGTTTGATTCTGACAGCATGAGTAAAAAGCAGCGTATATATTTACAAAGAGTAATTACACTGGTCTGCTTGCAGTATTGCACCTGAAAGCAAACTTAGTTTTTTTTTTCACACACAGAAAAAACTCCACAGGGGCTCTGATGAGACCATTTCCTCTTCCTGTTTTGTGCTGATGAGGCCTGAGATGACTCAGGTCTGAGGGCAGCCGCTGTAGGCGAGTTTCCACCAGTGGGGCTTTTGGGTAGATTTTTCGGGGGCCCAGACCGTTGATGCGTGTCTCCATTACCAGGAACAGCCCTGCAAACGTGGCCTTTGTGAACCTTTATGGGGTGCAAAATGTTCCTGCACTAGGAGGAGTACTCAGGCTGGCCAACAGGGGGGTCTCTGGTGAACGGGATTCCTAAATTACGTTCAGCATTCTCAGGGGACATAACTCATTTGAACCTACTGGACCAGAAACATTTGATGTAGTTGGAGATTACAAGAAAAACATTTGATGGGCCGACAAGTTGGTTTGGGCCTTGTTAGTGTATTAGAGTGTGTGTAGAGGTCTGGCTGTTTTTTTGTTTTTTTATCTAAATCGCTACCACCTCGAATAAAAAACTCCATTTGTCCTTCTTGCCATATGCAAACAGCAAAGAACAGCAGAGAACAACAAAGAAATGCTCATTACTCCGGCACTTTAGGCTGCGTCCCAATACTCCCCCTCGCCCTCGTTTTCTTCACTAACCCTAACTTTTGCGCGTTCCCGTGAAGGTAGTGGTGTCCCAATTCCTCTTTTCACCAAGGGGGAGGGGGCATAACGAGGGCTAGGGGCTGAAAATAGCCCCTTCAAATCGAGGGTTTGCAGATGCTGACTTGGCGAGCGAGGGGGTATGAAAATTTCCCAGAATGCTTTTCGTCGTCATTTGCGGACTGAATCAAAAAAAAAAACAATAGCGGACATTTCTTATTTTTTGGGAATAAAATCAATATTTTGAGTTAGTTTCTGCAAAAAAAATGCATTTTGATTACATTTCTCGGCGCAAACCAATATTTTACTTTCATAATATTCACTCAGTGAATGTACATAATCCCTTTTTTGTCCGTTGTTCGCTAAGATCGCGCCGGAATATGGTTACGTAACCTACGTAAGCTACGCCGTAGGTTACGTAAGCGACGCCGTAGGTTACGTAAGCTACGCCATAGGCTGCGTCTATTTAAGAGAAGTAGAGTAGGGGGAGTATTGAGATTGGGCCTTAGAACCAACTTGTTGTACATTTTTTCCTTTAATATTATTTGCTCTTTTGTATTGCACCAATCACCACAACAAATTCCTTGTGTGTGTTTAACTACTTGGCAATAAACTTCTTTCTGATTCTGATTCTGATTACCGCCACCTCACGGTCAGCTGTGTGAGTTGTTGATTATCAACGGTTCTTGTATGTCGCTACAGTGTAATGGAGTTACGCCGGCTGAAGGGTTTCAGGAGGTGGTCGGCCGTGTTAGAGGTTCCTGTGTAGCGGGTTTACCCTGAACTCCTGCTCGTGGAAACGCATCCACTCTCAGCATGCACACTTACACAGAGACACGTATACACACATGCATACTTCTAAAGACGGCTAACCTGTTACTGACGCAAACTAGGGATTTCTGTATCGACTAAAAAGTAGTAGAACGATATATATAAGCATTAAATTAAAATAAAAAGACTGCAGTTCCAGGAGAAATTGTGTCCACTGTATATACCAGAGTTCACCTTGGCGTTTACAGGGCTCTACATTTGGACCACTTCTGTTCGCTCTTTACTTGCTTCTTTTGAATAGTATTATTACAAAACATTATATTTGTAATACCATTTTTAGGTTTTGGACAATCAGGCACATTTATCTGTGAAGCCGGAGGAAGTTTATCAGTCACAAAAGTTACACACTTCTGTTGTAGGGTGAGATGACTTGTAATTTTCTATTTTTGAACTAAAGCAAAACTGAAGTCATCACTTTTGAGCCAGAAAAAAAAAAAGCACATAAGCACAAAAGACATTTACTATCTATCAGTGGAATTACTCTGGAACGGCATTTCCGTGGATTTCAGTGCTGCTGTGAGGAACCTGTGAGTCATTTTTCAACCTAATCCACATTCTCATTATTAAAATCACGAGCACTCTTTCCCAAAACGATGCTGGAAAACTGGTCTATACTTTTCATCTCATCTAGTGACGACTAATGCAGCACCATTTCAAATGGGTGCAGAAAAAATGATTCCCTCAAAGTCTTTTAGTCATTATGAAATGCTGCAACCAGAATACTCATGAGTACATATTTTTCCCACTTCAGCCACTCTACTTTGGGTTTTCGTAAAATTGAGAAATACAATTTTGAATCCTATAAAGCCCTTAATGACATAGCTATGCCCTTTTTGAAGGTCTTATTGTTTCCCACAAGACCACAAAACGGCTGCACATATGTCCTTGTTTGGATATTACATATGTATTTTATTAACTCTTATATAAAAGCATCATATTTCCCAAATCACATTTAAAATGGCATTTTATGGCATTTTAAATGTCTGAAAATTGCTGTCAGCAGATTTAGCTTTGGGTGAGAACTGAAACTGGGAACGTAGCAAACATTAGACTAACTGGTCCTGACTGATTCATCTGGTTCACTGGTCTGAATGTGGCGGCAGCTCATTTAAATGTTTATGTAATATGCTCATTATCAAGACGTTTAGCAGGTGCATGAAAATAAGTTCCAGTTAAACAAAAGTCCTGGAACATTCACAATGACTTGTCATTTATGTTTTCCTTTTTTTGACAAAATCAAATACATGTTTGTGGCAAAAACAAAGTATACCGGCTTCATTTGGAATTTAGATATGAGAAAAGTGAATAGAGGCTCTTTCAGAGCTCAGCACCAAGCGCCAACCAGCTCACTTCAGCTTGGGGCTGATGCAGAGGTAAGATTCATTGCATTTCCTCCACTGGCCACTAGAGGCTAAAACCAGCTTCAAAAGCAAGTCGATCTTCACTGAACTAATCTTTGATTTCTCAATCGAGTCAAAATGTGAAAAGGCATATTCCGCTGTACACGTTTGCCAGCAGCTGTGCAACTATTTTGATGGGGAATGCCAAAAGGAGCTGGTAGCTACTGGGAACTCTGATTGACGTACAGTGAGCGTGTTCCCATGGGCTTCCCAGGCAACATGGTTGCACTCAATACAGGGGTAAAAAAAGCTTTAAACTGCTCTTCAGAAATCAATGGGTCATGTGGCCTAATGCTTCTTCCATTGTCGTTTACAGTCTTTGCTCACAGATGCTTATAATGTCCGTGTTCTCTGTTTTTCTCCCATGACAAACCATCTGTTTCCTTTACGATGGGCGTAAATAGGTCAATATGTTCTCTGACACTTTACTGAGACATATTCCAAGAAAACCACCTGGTGCAACAGGTCATTGTCAGTCACTGTCCACCACCAAGAACACTGCTTTGTCAAGTGGACAAGCACAGGTCATTCTACACAATCTACAGTATTATGTTGTGTGTTTTTGTCGAATCATTATTTGATAATAATTACATTCAAGTATTATATGTTAGTTTTATCAGTAAACCATCAATCTGACATATTACTGCTTTATTTATCATATTTCTATATTCTATGGATGATCTGATCTAATGCAGATGTCTGTTGAGGTAATGAATGTTTTTGGAAACACGTCTTTTCTGCAATTTTCACATTTATTCCAAAACCCACCTTCTCCCATGAGAAACCAATGTTTCTGTTTTTTTTGGCGCATATTCATCTAAACAGAGCAAGGTGTTGTTTGCTAAAGCCAAGACATTCAAAGAAGCCTCACAGGGATCAAACAGCGATCATCAAAGAAGTTTCTCTTTCACACCCTAAAAGAATCAAGACAATCCATTCCTGCAGCTGGCAAGCAAAGATGCAGGAGGCATGATTGGGTTTGGTCGTTGTGTGTGTGTGTGTTTTTGCATGTGTATGTGCATTCACGCTTGAAGAAACCCAAGTGTGTCTCCACTCGAAGCAGCTGCCACACAGTCACTGGGAGACCATGAATTACGCAGGACTTTCAGCTTTAGAGCAGGATCCATCACAGAAATGGAATGAAGACGCATTACCGCCAGAAGCACACAGGTTGGATTTCAGGCGTTCGGTGCTTCTGTCTGCTAACAGTCTGACTGCTGCAAGAAAAAGTGCTAAATCCCAAAGATAGTCAAGTTTTCAGTCTACATTTTGTCAAGTTGCACATGTGTAGATGGCCGCTTTACATTCCTGCAAAATGATTTCTGTTCTCTCTGCAAGTGAGCGAACGCGCAAGACTGCCACCATTATCCGTTTAAATGTAGGGGTGTCAATCAGCCTGTACAAAAGAAAATAAAGGATGGAAGTCGTAATTAAAATGAAGGTTTGCATCTGCATTTGGCAAGTCAAGATGGCTGTGAGGGAACAGTGTTTCCTGCCAATAAAATCAAAGTAACTGCTGCTGCAAAGGTCACATTTTAATGCCTGGAGTACAACACACTTGAATAATGTTTGTTTCTTATTGTTTGTATTTGCAGGGGTTTCTTCCTCTTCTTTTTATTTGAAATTAGAAAGACCTTTAGATCATGAAAGTGAGGCAGTTCTTCAGGAGCCAGACTAATTAAAACACTTGTAGGTGGGTCCGCAGCTCCATGAAGCTGACAATTTAATTGCTGGTTTGAGCGAAGGACAACTACAAAGTTAGGAATTAAAACCTCCTACACAAAGCTGAGAAGGCTCCTCTGGTAATCTACCTAATGGTCTGGAAGAAATATCTATCATATTGAAGTCAGAGGGTACTGATTTTGCTGTGTTGATGTCACCCAAATGTCTACAGTCAAACTGGCCCTCCGAAGGCATTTTGGACCTCTGTTCCTGGAGTTTCTTCAAGCACAGAGATACAATCCAAAAATCCATTAGTACGTAGCAGGCATATGATATCTGACCAAACAGATCTGCTGCAGAGAGCACGGCTGAAGGACAAAGGGAAGAGACAGAAAGGGAGAAATGGGGTGGGCTCATCGGGAGATGCATCAGCCTTTAGTGGGTTTCCACAGTTAAATTTATCACAGTCAACTGAGGAAGAAGACAGCAATCAATAACCCCCTGCTGTTTGTTCCCCTCTCCCTTCCCATTTCTGCTTTCCATGGTGTGTCATGTTTCCACAGCCTTACTAGAAAACCAACTTAAACACCATTATTGTCTTAATCCACCTAAAAATGTTTTAAAAAAAGAAAATAAAAGGTAATTTGCTGCATTTTAGCACACTTTAAATGTGTAGAACAACTTCAAGAGTAATCTGCAATGGCTATACTAGCGTGCACACCCTGGTCTGATCAATTAACCTGTAGTATGTTTTAGGGCTGTTCGATTAATCGATTTTAAATCGTAATCACGATTATGTAATTAGAACGATGTTAAAACGTGAAACTCGTAAAATCGATTTTTCACTTTTTTTTTTTTTTTTTTTTTTTTTTTTACCTTGTCTGCACACATATTAATGATTGATACCATATTAATGATTGATGGAAATACCTCTCAATACCTGCGACAAGTGCCCCATGGGAGAGGCTCTTTAGTGTAGGAGGGGGCGTTGGAACATGCCACCGGGCATCCCTCAAGCCTAACGCGGTAGACCGGCTCGTGTTCCTTGCAAAAAACTTGCAAATGTGAACAGCAAATGTAATGACTGACATTACACACCTCTACCTCCTTCATGGGTTGCATTCTTATTTAGCATGCAAAGACCCAGTTTAGTTTAATTAGAAAATTTTGTTGTTTTATTTAATTGGAAATATAATTACTGTATGTTTGCAAGTGCTGATTTGCTGATTTTTTTTTCAGAGATAAAACTTTATATTTTATTATATTTTTTAAAACTTTTTTTCAACTTATTTTATAGAGTTTTGCACTTTATTCATTCATTTTTGGTTTAATAAGAGCAAAGTTTGCACTTAAAGCCCAATGGGGCAAATGTTCAATAAAAAAACAGCATATTTGAAATAATTTCTTTGCCTTTTGTCAATTCACAAAATAACCGTAATCGTTATCGAAAATCGGATTTTGAGAGAAAAAAAGAGAAAAAAAAGATTTTATTTTTGGGCAAAATCAAACAGCCCTAGTATGTTTATTTGAAGGGATAAACCAACATTTGGGGGTTTAGCTTCTTTGTCATCAGTCTCAGAGACTGATACGAGGTATAAACCCTCCTTTCCTCCGTGCAGCCAGCAACCCAGCCTGACAAAGACCCCACCAGCCTAGATTAGCATAGGCCCAGGAAGTGGGTTGTTACACATATGCCTGAGGAACAAAATCAACATCTTAACAGCTCCAAGATGTTCTTTCAAGGCTCAAATACAAAAGCATACACCCCATTCACAACCCATCGTCTTAGGTAATGGTTAGGAACGCTTTAGCCGTTCTCTTTGTAATGGTGTTAAAAGCAATTTCATCTTAAGCTCAATTAAACTGTAGAAACTTTTCATCACGTTTGTCCGCTAGATGACCTGTGATGTCATGAAGTACACAACATCGCTGTTCCAACTGCAGAAAGACAGACATGTGTCCTCGCTTCCTCCAAAGTACGTTCTCTAGAGATTACAAGAGTGTTGCCTTTCATTTACACAGTTATTTCTGGTTATTTCTATTTCTATGAATGTACAAGTCACAACATGGGGATAAAAGAACATTTTGGAGTTGTTAGGAAGTTTATTTTGTTATTTAGACAAATTGTAGCAACGTGTTTTCAGCAACTATGCTAAACTATGCTAGCAAGAGCTTTGTCAGGCTGGGTTCTCGGATGTCCAGAGAAGAGAGTGGTGTTTACTCTCTCATCAACATCTGGATTTGTCCTCCTAAACACAAGTCTACCATTTCCACCTGTAGACCCCTCTCAGGATAACTGACCCACAACACAAACCTTGTTTGCTTGACCTGTGAAACCTGACATAAGGACAGAATGATGATTCATGTTCCCTAAACGCAGAGAAACTGTATCATATGACTGTGAATGGACCGCTCATGTCAGCACTTTGTTCTATTTTGACACAATGTGGAACTAGAAGGAAACTAGAAACAAGACACTGAGTCACTCTGTCAAGGAATTATGAGAGTATATTAACGAGCATGTCACAAAAGAGAAAAGATCCTGTTTTTTTTTAATCTCACAAGATCACTTTCTTGGCTTCTACAAGTCCTGGCTGAGTGTTTGTTTTTGAAAACAGCCTTCTCAGCACTCTGAATGCATCTGCTGACACTGTTTTCAATGCAAAACCTTTTTAATACAGCATCTCTGTTAGGGGTTTTTGCTCTAGTGCACGTGCTTCCATCTCCAGAGTCATAATCTGAGCTTCTAGAATAAAGTGATAGCAGTCAAGAACCTCTGCAAAGCATATCATGACATTTAGTAGACAGACCACTTATAATATGGTAAAATATTTAAGCAGGAATATGGTTTCTAGACCTCGATTCCACTTACTTTCATGAAAAAAAAGACCCACAAAAAACACACACAGAGAGAAAGTGAATGTTTTTGGCTCTCAACTGTCGTTAATCTTTACACCACAACCCCGATGCTCTCTCACCCTTCCTCTCTCCCCGTCAGGTGTGTAGTAGTTTCTGCACATGTGCGTTCGTGTCTATGTGTGCTTGGCCTCTATAGCCAAGTTTCTCATTTCCCTAAAGAGCCCACAAGCCCTCATGTGTCTGAAAGACAGATGTGCACACCAGATGTTCTTGCACTGAAACAGTACAAGAGGTAGACCTGCTGCATTTGTCTCTACATGTTTTGCTGATACTACAGCTTTGCGCAGCCACAGTTTGAACTGACAACAATCTAAAGCTATTAGTCAAATGCATCTGTGATATCTTCTAGCATGATTTCTATTTTTGGGTCTAGTCGTGTTTATAATGGCTCTTCCTTTGGTTTTCCTCCCAAGGTTTCTGAGACGGAGGAGTCAGGAACTTTACACAGCGCAGCTCCTTAAGCCCAAAGAGATTTCCAACACGTTTCCTCAAGCATACTATCAAATAAAAATCTAAAATAAACAGGCACAGCTGATGTTTTATTCAATAGCAGTTCAGCAGCTATTTTTAAAACAAAGCAGGGGAAAAAATACAGAATGGCAGTGGAACTGGCCATGAATGTCAGCTTTGCCCATTCCCCTCTCTCCTCACTCCATTAGCCTCTGCAGCGCCAGCCGAGCGAAGATTACCAGCCGGCTTGCAGTCTGAATTCAGTACGTTAGATTCACTCTGGGCAACGTGGGATTCGACTGAGAGTCATCAAAGTGCTCTACTACGGCCAAGTTGAATCACTGGAGGAAAAGGAGGGCAACATCATGAAAGACAAAAGTAAAAATTAATCATCTCGTGTGAAGTTGGTCACAGACGCAGAAATCCTAATTGAACTCAAGAACTCACTCACACATTTTATCGAGCCCTGACATTCAGCCATCCAGTCGCACAAAGACAACCTGATTGAGCATGCATTACTAGCTATTTAGTTTCAATTTGTTTTTTAAAAACAAGGGAAATGTAAAAAAGTGTAGTAGCCTTTGGTTTTCTTCTTCATTTTTGCAGTGATTTTATGAGTGATTTTATTGACAAGACTTTGTATGTTTAATAATATAGCAGTAACACAGGAAACAGTCTAGTTTTGTTAAAAAGTCAAACAAAATCACCTCCCACCTCTGCATATTTCAGTTTGAATGTAATTGATCCACTTAATTGCAGATAAGACCTGCAGATAGCTCCTCTTTTGAAACCTTTTAACATTAACATACCGTATATCCGCACTATAAAGCACACTTAAAATCCTTAATTCTTCTCAAAAACCGGCAGTGCACATATATAATCAGTTGCACCTTATGTATGAATTTTGTTGTGCTTACTGAGCTAGAACCAGTTTTATGTGGTACGCTGCACTCAAAAATCTGTCAAAATGTTTTAGTGGGAATTTGGTAGCAACGAAGCCGCTCCGCTTGACTGATGCTCGGGCCGTTCAGCTGACACATTAAAGTTGGTGCTTGGTTGGACACGGGTTGCAGCGTCAGACAACATTAGATAACTAATTATGTAGCGCTGGCAAGCAACCGTCATCCAACATCTAGTCAATGTCATCTTACTATAATTAGACGTAAAGACAACATTAGGTTTTTAGAGTAAACCCAAGTTTCAAATCTATATCATAATCCAGTTATAATAAAATGTTGGAATACAACGTTGTTCCAACCTCACACTAACTTCAGGTGTCCGTTATCGCTGACTACGATGAACCAATCAGAGAACAGAACGTAGTACGACGCTGACCTCCCCCACTTTTTATTTATGGATTCGTGGAAGGCAAATTATTTCAAATGTGAGTGTATTTTTCAGTTTTATTCCCAAATGAACGATATTCTTAGTTATTGTGAATAAGTCGAATAAAGTTCAACTTAGCAGACTGTTTTGTTTCTCTTTTTTTATGTTTTAACATGCGTCTTCTTACCCTGTGCGCCTTTTTCTATGAAAATAGACGGTTGATTGATATTGTGCCTTATAATGCGGTGCGCCTAATGGTTCTCAAAATATAGTAAGCTAAAATAAGCGACTGTTGCCAGTATCTTCACTACTGATCCTCTTAATAAAATATGGGTTAAAATCAAAATAGAAAAGAAGCAGAATACAGAATTACACGAATGAGTAAAATCCCTCAACAGTTGACTTTTTTTCCCATCTGTTTTCATGTTTCCCAGGAGCAAGGATAAAGATTTCTATATGCACATCCTCCTTCACAAACCCCCCAATGAAAAGGCTTCCTCGACAGCTCATAAAAACAAAAGAAAACTTGCCAGGGGTCCAGAAGTGTTTTAATTATAAATGGGTTAATGAATAGATGCCTTAATTCTCTCAGCTGCTTAATTTAGCGCATCAGAAAAGATAAAAATGTTCTGTTGACGGTGGCTAAAGCCTCGCTCGTTCCCCTTCTCGATTCCTTCTAGGATTACTCTTTTTTCTGAAAGACTTCCTGCTGCATTATCAACAGTTCATAGAAATAGAGTGCTTGTGCGTATCGTCAAAAGAAACTATATTTTTCACTGATTATCAGATAATTATTCATCATGCAGCTTCAGTGACATTATTGTAGTCAGCCCCTGCTGAGGGAACAGGGATTTGCTTCTTATTTTCTTACTGATAAATGGGAAAGTTTTGTTCAAACACAGAAATATTGTTAATCAAAGCTAAGAAAAGTTCATGAGAGAGTGCTTCACCGGTTATGGCAGCAATGCAAAAGTAAAACACTTTAATTTGCATCGACTACAAATGCTTTCATTATTAAGTGTCTACTCTGACACCTGACGTGCATGTTTGGCATGAAAAGGGACATTTTCACAGACCAAAAAGGCACTGACCAAACTATTTAGTAGACGCCTCTTTGGGATTGATAAATACGTGTTAAACTGGAACCGTGAGCATTAGCTGACCTTGGCTGGTTTAACAGGAATATATTAGTTTGTTTTTAGGTCTCTGAAAATGAAGCACAGACAACAGCTGATGACCTGGTTGCCCGAGTAACTTAGCTGATTATTGGCTGTTATTTTCAATAATCGGCACTGGCCAACACCTGAGACAACATCTTATTATTAGGAATGTGCACCTGTGGGCAGACGTGTCTAATTAAAAAAGTTTTCATTGAGTCTAAAACAGCTACAATTTCTACTTTAAGGGCCTGATTTACTAAGATCCTAAATAAAGAGTACTAAATTGCGTGTGCACTGAAAAAGTTTGCAGGTGCTGTTGTTGTGTGTTTTGCGGGTGATCAACTAAGAATGCTTGCGCAATTGATAACAGGTGCAAACCGCAGTATTTAAATGAGGTGTTGCGTGTCTTACGGTTTGCGCCATGGAGAGTCTGGATGGAAAGCAGGATAGTCGCAAGCGCAAAATGAAATTTGACGAGTTGGAGTTAGAAATATTAGTGGAAGAGGCAAATAAACACATTCATGAACTAAAGCAAAGAAATTTAAACATTACCAAAAGAAACTAGGGGTGTAACGGTATTTGTATTCGTCCCGTCCCGTCACGGTACGGGGGTCACGGTTCGGTTCACGCAGTCATACGGCGAATACATCTGACTGAGTTAAAAAAAAAAAAAAAAAAAAAAAAAATCAATCATCGTTTTTTTTCCCCTTATAAATATCAACAGTCACGTTCCATTACAGACCTAAATGTGTGCTAGTCTGTGCATATCAATAAATATATGTGCAATTCATATATCATCATAAATTGTAGGCTATAATAACGATAAAATGTTCTAATTCTTAATTTACAACTGTCCTGAACGCATCACGGCCGCGAGCCAAAGCGGGTTGGCTGTGAAGCCTGATTTATGGTTCTGCGTTAAATCGACGCAGAGCATACGCCGTAGGGTACGGCGCAGTCTACGGCGAGGTTATGCGGCGACGCGCACCTTCGCCGTAGGCGCTGCGTTGGTGTAACGCGGTACCATAAATCAGCCTTAACAGTCACAGCAAATTTGCCGTGAAGGAGATTAGCGCTAAAGTTTAAAACCTACAAAGTTTTGAATGTTACCCCGTTTTCCACGTTACCTGGATTATTTTGGGTTATGGAAGAGTCAACTGTCATTGGTGAGTCAGTGTAACCTCCATAAATAATTTATTTATCAGAATGTTGTGGTATTCTTGACCACCTGCTTATTTGAATGAGTTTGTGTTGTTGTCAACTAGACCGCCGAGTCTATTCTCTGTTCTAGAGCTCAGAAATGTTATAGACCGCTGTGTCTATCTATCTAAATAGATTGTGTAATTTAGACCAGTTATGTTTTTTTTTTTGTGTTTAAGCTTGTATCAAAGATGGAACTGAGTCTGTGTGTGTGTGTGTGTGTGTGTGTGTGTGTGTGTGTGTGTGTGTGTGTGTGTGTGTGTGTGTGTGTGTGTGTGTGTGTGTGTGTGTGTGTGTGTGTGTGTTCTTCTGAACAAGTTTGTGACTTTCCTCTGCTTTCTGCAGCATAGGCCTATAGGCTTGGCTCAATAAAAGTGAGAATAAATGTAGTTTGATGGGTAGGATGATGTTGTTGAACGTTAAAATGACTATCATAAGGCCCATGGAGAATACTCCGCCCCCAGACGGCTCTGCCCATTATTCTATTTATTTTACACTTTAATAAGAGATGCTTTTTAGTTTTGTAGCCAATTGAACAAACTTTAACTTTCAAATGCTATGATCAAAATAAAGGAAGAAAAAACTTGTCTTATACATTTGGGACTTTTTGTATTTTTTTTCCCGTTGTACCGAACCCGTACCGAACCCGTACCGAACCGTGACCCCTGTACCGAGGTACGTACCGAACCATGACTTGTGTGTACCGTGACACCCCTAAAAGAAACGCAATATGGGAGAAAATCTGCGATAGAATAAAGGCAGTTGGTAAGACAAAAAGAACGGCAGATGAGGTTAAAAGAAGGTGGCAAGATATAAGGCGAAGAACTAAAGAAAAAGTGGCCTTTAA
The DNA here is from genome assembly GCF_033807715.1 of Cololabis saira. Lineage (NCBI taxonomy): Eukaryota > Metazoa > Chordata > Actinopteri > Beloniformes > Belonidae > Cololabis > Cololabis saira. The sequence goes on from NC_084608.1 coordinate 10,606,195, forward strand.
TAAAACTTGTGCAACCATTTTTAAAATAGCATGCAGCAGAATAAAGACTCTCTCTCTGCGTATTCTTTGATTTTGGCGATGTCGCCTCCTTGCCACAATAACAGCGGCCATCGGTGCGTAATGCTGGGCAGATTAGCACCTTCCTTTCGAACGTATTAAATACAGACGCAATCACAATCCCCGCAATAACTTTCAGGCTTTGTAAATCTCATTGCGCGTGGTAAATGGAGATATTTGCATTTTCCCCTCCCAGTATTTAGCGCTTTCTGGCGGGTACGCCCCATATTGATTATTCATCAGGGCAAAAGTACTAAATGAACAGCGTATGCTATTTTGCTCATTTGAGAGACGCAGTCCTCTTTGCACGCTGTTAGTAGATCAGCTGGCACTTTGGTTTGCGGGTGATGTCAAGTTTGCACACGTTTTTACGCACGCAAACCTTTAGTAAATCAGGCCCTAAGAGTAATAAAGTCTTCATCAAATACAAAACCATCAGGATTCTGAACCTGTGTGACAGTAAAACAGGTTCACGGGCATGAAATGCAGAGAAAGTTGTTATCATCAACCTTTCTCTGGAATAGTTGTACCCCCTGATATGCACGTTTGGCACCTCCACAAATGGTTAACGCAGCGCCATTGGTAAGATGATTTGATCCAAAAGTTTCCAGCATGGAGAGCAGCTGGCTTTAACCTGATAAACTGAAACAAACTCATATAGTAGCTCTGCTGCAAACATGCTATAGCTGATCCAAAAACTAAATGTAGCTTTTTGAGATAATATTAATTATGGAAAAAAGTCTTTATTGCGACAAGGAACTAATAAGACCTTCAATAAAATATGACAACTATTACAATTACTATTATTATTGATTTTGAATGGTGGCATAAATCTGTTATGGTGGGGTGTGTGGAGAACCCAAATGTAGGGAATGCAGAGGAAGGTGTGGCAGACAATAAATTCCTTAAATTTAAACCAAAAGCAATGCATGGACAGGTAATCCCCAAAGATTAAACATAACCAACAACTGGGAAAAATAACTAACCAGCAAATGACCACACAAAAACATAACAGGGTAATGCAACAGATGGAATGGCAAAGAAAAGCACAGTCATTTATAATACAGATGTTAAAAATCAAGATGCACCCATATGTAATGTTGGGTCATTATTGGTAATTATCATTTATTGAATCATCCATACACAAGTGAAAATAGCAAGTAACACAAATGATGGACTGTGTCAGTTGTGGCCCATTTTGATCATCTTGATTGAAGTCAGAGGTGACTCACTCAAAGTGATGGTTGATTATTTCCATAATGGTGATCCAGCATTCTAATAATGGACAAAACGATTACTTAAATTGGGGAAAAAAAGGAACTCTGAAGTTCCATTATCCAGGGTGAAGTCATCGAATGAAAAAATGAAACTTTTTCTGTCGTTGGGTTTCTGTTCCTGGACCATGTTCACACACGCTATGAATACGTGATGCTGCCACTCCATAAAGCGGTACGTAAGGAGCCCGCAGCAATCCGTCTCTGCTAATGGCTGCAGTGTCTAACTAAACCTCCTGGGTACTTCTTGAAGGCAGCGGTAGGCCTGTCAGAAAGGCGCAGACACTTTCGCAGCCCCGCAAGCAGAGACTAAAAGGCCTTTCAAAATAATGAATCCAGGCTCCTACTCTTAACCCCTTCCAAAGTCAGCGAGCTGAAGAATTTCCATTTTAATGAGAGGAAGCTTTAAACTGCTGGGTCATGCTGTTAAGTTTTCAGCTTTCGGGTAAGAGTTTATACGTAGGAGGAACAATGCAACATGACCTGAGACTGTGTTTATACTGCTGGAAAGGATAGACTGAATACTGACTTCAATATGAAATGGAAGTCACTGTGAAAATAGAGTCCAACATTTGACTGATATCAAAATTTAGGCTTTTAGAAATCTTTTCAAAACAAAGCACAGACTCAGGATTTATTTTGCATCGAGACTTTTCGTCACCATTTAAAATCCAAGTCGTAAGAAAATAAGCTCCTTTACTTACAATTTATTTGGACTCTTTCTTTCTCTAACTTCCACAGGCAAGAGTGGGCGTTGAAGCACATTTGTGTAGTTCGGTTTAGTCTCCGGGTACAGCTGGCATGCACAGCGAGGATGGATGCAGGCTGTCATTACCAGAAAAACATCCCACCATGCCAGTGTGTTTGTGAGCAACTGCCTTCCTTACCTTTCCAAAGTTTCTGACATCAAACAGGTCAAAGGCGTCGAACAGGTCGCTTTTCTTCATTCCGAATTTGTCACTGCACGCCATCAGGAACGTCCTGATGTTCTTCAGGCACAGGAACTGCATTGGGGGGGACAGTAAAAGTCGATCCGTCAGTGAGGAAGCAGTAAACGTACAGGCAGCATCACATGCTCGAATAATTATGGTCTATTATCATCTTTCATTGTCATTTCCGAAAGTTAGTCACATACGGCACTATTGCTTCTCTGTTCTGCTTTCTTTCATTACGACGGGTGAGGACGTGCAGCTTGGGGCGCTGCAGGGCCACAGCGCTAAAAGACAGAGGAATCTGTGTTGATTGGCAACATGAGTCTTGTTTCATTTGTGTGAGGCTTCCTGCAGTAATAGGGCAGCGGATAGCTATTAAATTAAAAAAGATATACCTTACGGCTATCGTATGCTGTTACTGCTAAGTAGGGCTGGGCGATATATCGAGATTTTAATATATATCGATATATTTTCAAACGCGATATGGTACGAGACAATATCGTTTATATCGATTTAAAAAAAAAAAAAAAAAAAAAAAATTGAATTTTTTATTTATTTTTTTATTTTTTAATTTTGATATAGCTTATTTGGTGACAAATTGACTTGAATGTTTTATTTGAGATTTGCACAAATGTTTTGTTATTTGCACAACTGTCAACCTCAGTGGAAAAGTCTGCCTGTTACTGTCTACATTGTATTAATTGCACAGTGTATTTTAATTTAATTGTTATGCAGGAAAGGGATATTTGTTTTATTTTATTCAAGAAGCATTTTTATTCTATATATGCAGGCAGTTTATTTTTTATTTCATTTGTTTTATACATTTTGATATTGTGCAGACCTCTGTTAATAAAGGAACCTGTGTGACATTTGGCACGAGGCTTTGTATTAAAACTGAAAAAAATGAAGCTAACAGAGATGCTATGCTATAATGCTTTGGGGGAAACCCCAATTATGGCACAGAAAAAATATCGAGATATATATCGAGTATCGCCATTCAGCTAGAAAATATCGAGATATGACTTTTGGTCCATATCGCCCAGCCCTACTGCTAAGACAATGTGTTCAAAAAAATTGTGGACAACGTCTTCAGGGCAAAGCAATTGTCAAGGCATACCATGACACAAGTGTGTTGAAACTAAATAAGTGTTTAATTTCTAAAGAAAATAACTATCATCAATATTGTACTTACTCCTAGTAAATCTGTATTTGATTATATGACAACTCAGGCTGAGTCGTGGACTATTTCCAATATGGTGTAATGCTTTCATCTGCAGAAATAAAGTAGCATAAGTTCAAGAATAATGATGAAAACAACAGGCCAGAAAAGCTCTTCCTCAGCTCCAATTTAGACTACGAGCTTAATTACAGCCGAGGGTGCACCTTGAAACAGGCATTTAATCAATAAATGATTCTACACATACACAATGTAACATATTGAGGATCCTGATGAGTTTGTGTTCACCATCTGCTAGGTTTTCTGGCCCTGAAACCTGGCAGATATTGAGGTAAAGTCTTTCGGGAGGCCTTTTGAGGTGATATAATTTCTTCACAGGGAAGTGAACAAGAAAGATGCCAACATATTTGAGGGAACTAATATCCATATGTGGCTTCCTAAAGGGAAAGAACAAAACATTTCTAAAAGCATGTGGTTTGGCTGCACTGGTGTCCAACCCAGTGATGGAGTGGGTTTTAGATATGAGCTCATATCTGGGTGTAACCATGCAACATTTGGACTCTTCTTAGCTGAACCGTAGCAGAGCAGAACATGTTTCTGTACCTAAAAGAGGAGGATATGATGGATGAACAAAGAAAGAAGAAGAGTATGTTGTCGGACAGTTAACCCAGAGAATAAAGTCTAATGACTATGTCTCTGGCTATTTTCTCTGGGCGTTCAACATGGCCTGCATATATATGTGATATATCCAGGCCAGGACTTGATAATCGTTTAAAGGCAGATATAATTTAAATGAATATACGTTTTTTAGTCTGTATTTCAGCCATTGGGTAACATGCTTGGCCTGTGAAATAAGTGGGTATACATTGTACACCTCAGAGAGGAAGAGTTTCTTTGGCCACGGGGGGAGGGGAGGTTCCTAAGAAATATCAAGGTGACACTGGAGTTTCTGGTCAAAAAGATTTGAGGGATTATTTGAGCAGCTTTCCCAGTGTTTGAAATGTATTTAGTCTGCAATTTAAGTTTATTGTGGAAAATTTTCAACATTTTTAATTTGATGAATGCATCCTGCTTCTAAAGTCATTGCATAAATAACTGGGGGTTTCATTTCACTTCAACTGTATTCCAACGCAAACACTTATTAATATCTTAATATAATATAATATTAATATATAGGCATCGGAGCAATCTAAGAAGGATGCAATCATCAATGTTCAACCATCCTCACTGGAGTTAGGGATAGCTAGGGTTAACCCAACTCTAGGACAAGTCTATGAAGATGTGAGAAGTAGAATAAACCTGCTCAAAATGAAATGTGAGTTCAATCATTTGAATGTACAAAGTTAATCTGAAGATATTTTAGGTTATTCGGTTGGTTTTGTAAGTCTTTTTGTTTTTTATGATGTCAGTTCAGAAGATCTCAGAGCATAGCTTATGTTGTATTTAATCAGTGACAATCCAATGGTTTCTAAAAGGACATTGCAAGAAGAAAAAGCATGAAGAAAACAAACATACAAGATAACACATCCGTCCATGGTTTTATCACCCTTTCATGATGGTGTCAAGCTAAGATATTATTGTTTCTGCGTCTGTGTTACAGCGTTTACAGAGGTTGGACTTGGTTACAGTAACCAAATCATCATCATCATCATCATCATCATCATCATCATCATCATCATCATCATCATCATCATCATGACTCCACATAACCTGAACAAAACGTACCCCTTTTTTAAAGGTATGTTGCCATGGTGATTGAGGAAAAATAGTCACTCTGAGTAGGCAATAAAATCTACTAAGAAAGATATCAGCAATGGTATTAGAAAAGACAATGTTGCTACCCACTACAAGCAGTCACAAAGCAGTTGTCAAACTACATGAAGTCTGCCTTTGTAGAGTAAGAAAGATTATTCTTAACATTTAACATTAAAGACTTCAGACTGGAGGTCCCAGGAAGGTTGTACTGTGCTTTGCTCAGTGAGTTTGCAAAATAAATAAAGACCAAAGATACATCTTAGACTCCACAGGCCTCGGTTAGCGCGTTAAAGTCTGTGACAGTTCAATCAGAAGAAGACTGAACGAGTATGGCTTGTTTGGAAAGGCAGCCAGGAGGAAGTGACTTTTCTCTAAAATGAACGTGGCAACATCGCTGAGACTTGCAAAGGTTCATGGGAGGACATGACCAAACAGTTTGGTTTCAACAGTATGCAGAACTGCGACTTTTCTTCGGCCATGGTGTCCAGCAGTATTTTTGAAAAGCATTGCATATAAGAACAAACCTTGTGCCACCTGTCAGGCTATTTGGATTTGGGCTTGCTTTGCAGCCAAGCCACCTGGGCACCTTGCAGCCGCGGAGTCAACCATAAACTCGGCTTTATACCAAAGAACTCAAATGTGAGGCTATATGGCTGATAAATGAATAAATATATCAGATCATGTCTAAAAAGAAGAGAATCAAAGTGTTGCACTGCAAGGTCAAACTCCAGACCTCAAGCAGAATGACATGCTGATTAAGACAACCCTGCATGAATGAAAACCCACAAACCTCAACTAATTCGAACAGCACTGTGAAGAAGAGCGCTTAAATTCCTCCACAACAATGTGGGCAATTGATAACATCATAAAGAAAGCAATTACTTTAGGTTATGGCTGCAAGTGGTGAATCTGCAAGCTACTGATCCATGGAGTGTACTTAGCTCTCAAACTGTTTCTCCCCTGTGGCCTAAAATTTCCCAAATAAATCACAAGAGGTAGGTACAGTCTTCTATTAGTTGTCTTTTACATTGAATTTCACAGGAAATTCATGTTCACAGTGATTGTGTGCAAATTTTGGAGAGAAATTATCGTCACTCATTCAAAACTGTCATTTAGAGCTTTAACTGTTGCACATTTGCAAGCAATGCATAAGGAACAACTTAAAAGCACTGACTGCCTCAATAAAAGCGAGGCTATACACAAGTGACCTAACTTCATGTGTCCTCCTTGTGCCCGGCTGTTATACGCTTACTAATCTTTTAACTACAAACGTAATTAATTAGAGGAAACAAGGCGGTGAAAAATGTCCTTATATTAATTTTAACTTACTATAATGATTTGGTTTGGTTCCAAATTCAAGAGTGCATTCATACGCACACATGCACACGCTCACACACATTATGCCATGCACTTCCTCAGCCCCAGAGTCACTAATGCAGAAGAAAAGACACCAGTGGCACAGTCGCTGGTTGCCTCATCCAGCTACTCTCTTGTTAAATACATTTCTGCCTCCTCTGTACTCGGCTGAGTGCAGAACACGGGCTGTCTTTCATCCGCGCTCCGTGAAGCTGCTTCCCTCAGATAATAAGCTGAGGTCCTCTGGGACTCTACAGAGACTCCAGGCAGACAAGTTGTGCTTGTCTGATAAAGGAAAGTGATGTGTACAAGTGTAAACATTCAATAATATCTCCTCAATTTCTTGCTTTATCTCGATCTCAGTGGCTTGGGGGGGGGGGGGGGGGGTCCTCTCTTGTGAAGCCACCTGTAAAGTCTAATTCAAAACGGAGGAGAGATTTGTTTTATGTTTGATGCATGGACACTCACTGTGGGGCCAAATCTGGTTCTGTTCTGGACCTCGAGGGGAAAGACGTGTACTGTCCATCTGGACGTATGCATGGCTGCTTTCTCTTTTGACCTTGTTGTTGGTTTCTCAGTTGATACTGAGCAAATTATTTTGCATGGCTCGTGGCTCATGCATCAGCATGAGCCTTTTTAAGAAACAGGAAATTACCAATGACATCCACTTCCAGTGAACCTGTCACTAAAGTACAAAAAAGAAGAAGAAACAAGGAGAACCTGTGTCAAATAGAATGTATTTTTCAATCAGTATTCATGAGTAAGTGCTTGATTTCTGACCAAAATAATCTTATTGTTGGTAGTAGAGGGACCCGACAGAAGTCATGTAACACGGAGAATGATGTTCTTCAATCTTTCTTAGCAGAGAATTGGCAAACTGACAGAATTAAAAAAAAAAAAGGGGAATCTGATGGAATTTAAAAATGTCAATATAGGTTAAAATTTCTCTTGAATGCATGAAACATACGGCTATATAATGTCCTTCCTAGAACATTTCTCAGCCACAAAGCCTTTGGCAAAAACATCCAGGCAGCCTGTAATACCTGCCTTTGTGTGCTCCGAAAATGTTTTATAGCTCAGCTATAATTATAACCCTGCAAAGCAGGGAAATGTTCTGACTGAATTTTAACCACATTCAAAGCAAACACAGCCGGCGATGTTAATATAACCGTTTTTATATTTCAATGAAAACCAGCAAACGCTCTCAATGTGTACAATGAGGAATTGAGGACAGATTACGTTCCAACATCTCAGCAGGAATCTGCAAACACACTGACTGACTCAGTCTGCATGAAAATGCATAGTTTATATAAGACCGATACGTGGAGGGCTTAAAATCCCACCAGCGCGTTTCATTTTTTAAACCAACCATGTGAAATGAAAAAAAATAGTCCTGTAAGACGAGCTATCTCGCTGCTGTGTTTTTTGATATGAGGTCGTGCTCTGTATCCACAATAAGTATTCAGTTTCTGCTTATGTATTCCTTGATACAAGTCATAGCTCCATAGCAACAAGCTGGAGCCTTTTACGGCCCCTGTGTGTACTGTGGGGTGTAATGAAATCCTGTTCCAGTCCTCTCGTAGATGTGCTCCATGAAAGGGGAGCGACACAGTTTGGTCATCTTATTGCTTTAACCTTGTTGAACATTCGGATAATTACATTAAAATTGACTCTCTTGAAGAGGAAATCAAGGCTTAGGTGTGAATAATCACATTTTCTATTTCAAAATTCCCCCTTCTGTCAGTTTCAAACACATACTCATTATAATGTGCCCAGCAGAGGTGTCAAGTAACGAAGTACAAATACTTTGTTACCTTACTTAAGTAGAAATTTTGGTTATCTATACTTCACTGGAGTAATTATTTTTCATACGACTTTTTACTTTTAGTCTTACATTTTCACGCAATTATCTGTACTTTTTACTCCTTACATTTTAAAAACAGCCTCGTTACTCTATTTCATTTCGGCCTTTAAAAAAAAAACTATCCAGTTAAATTGCTCCATCCGGATAGAGTGAATTTGGTTGTGGTTGTTTCAGATGTTCTTGTCCAGTTTTGTTCTTACATCCGTTCCCTCAGATTCCTGCAACTAAACTTGGATGTACATTCCAATAAAGGTTAGGATAAATGATAACATGCCTCTGACGTTTGACTTTTTGCACCATTACAATACTTATAGGACACTAGTCATCATATCTCCTGCTCTCTGAAACACATGTTAATGCTCAATAGTACACATATATGGTTCTTTAATATATTTACATTATACTAAGATGCATTCATTTTCAATGGCTTTTTCCCCCTTACATTACTTTTACTTTTATACTTTAAGTAGTTTTGAAACCAGTACTTTTATACTTTTACTTGAGTAAAAAACTTGAGTTGATACTTCAACTTCTACAGGAGTATTTTTAAACTCTAGTATCTATACTTCTACCTGAGTAATGAATGTGAATACTGAAGACACCTCTGGTGCCCAGTATAATGTGTATACCCTGGGTTTGCCACATTCCCGCCTCTGTTGTTATACATTGCTGATAAATTGTACGTCATGAGCCTTGAGCTGATCTGTGGCGCTCTCTCTCACGAGTGAGTGACATGTCACAATGCAAACACGTCATATCCATGCCATGCAGGAGTTTTTATAAGCTGTTTTAGCAGGAAATGGGTGGTGGAGGGTGAGTGAAGTTCTGCTGACACTGATGAAAAAACGCCGGCCTCTATCCCGAGATAGAAGACGCTCGTCATCTTACTTATCTTAATGCAATATTGTCAACATCCAGCAGCGGTCAGCAGCTTTTAATTCCAGAAATATACTGTGGTTAATGATGTCACAGACGAGCACACTTGAGGCACAGTGGCACATGACTGAAAAACACTGACACTGCATGTAGATGGTCCTTTTTTTTTATCTAATCTTTTTTCCATAAGGCAACAGTTCTGTTTTTTCAGGAGTTTGCCTCACTGGGCCTTAGGTGAGGAGAGGATTACACAAATAACTGAACATTACTGCACCTCTGCGCAGTGCTCCTGTTCCTAAACCTTCCACTCAGTACGCCAAGTAATAGGAAACAACAGGTACAGCAGTATTAGCAGTCAAGAAAAAATACTTTTTTTTAGCTAATTGGAAAAAAGTTTGACAACTAATTTCATATTAACAATGAAGAAGAAATATTTAATACAATATGCAACTGGTCCTGGTCGCCTGTGATTGATGAGCCACTGCAGGAATAGTCTAACCTCTTTCAGCTAAGTGTTTTGGTGTTAAGGCTCTCAGTGCTCCTTCAGCTATGTCCCTTCTTTGCGGGAGAGTTTGGTCGGATGCAACCCTGCAGACACAAGGACAAGAGGGAAACTCACACAGCCAGGATCAAACCTTCCCACTGAGATGCAACTGCACCAACCACCAGGCTGCTGTAGGCCCCCCATGGTGCTTTACTTCAGTTCAAACTACACGACCCACTAGCTTGCACTCAGTCTTGAAGTTGTTGTGGCATTCACACTATGTGACTAATCAGGTGGAAGTGGTCACACGTTGCACGATACGACATCAACTTGGTTGCCTGGCAGTAGACCTTTAGGCATATTATGTCTTGTTGAATGTTTAAAGCATCCCTCCCCTGCTTCAGGGATGTCCAGCCTCACAGTGATAGTGACGCAAATGGTTTGTCATAGGGCTGGGCAATTAGCCGGAAATGAATAGAAACAGACATTTAAAACCTATAACTAACATAATCTTGCCGAATGTTGGAGAGTTGTTTTTTTTCTTTCTCCGCCAGGGTTGTGGTCACGTGACTGTTGTGGCCACACTGCAACTTGCAAGCAACATGGAGGTGACTAAAGATCAGATGACCGACTTAGTTCAACACCTCTGACATAATTGCGTTGTATGAGAACAGAAACTGCAGCGCAGCCAATGATGGAGCATCTGATGCTTCTGGCCGGGGCGGTCGTTATGACCCGGGATTATCTGTGCTTTCCATGGGCGATCTTCCATCCCTGGTTTTAAGGTGCATTCTACCACCTCCCTGTACGAGTGCTTAGGCTACACTCCAGCTGCCGTATGAATCCAGCCCTCTCTTGCACTTTTAGCAGTGTTCTATTAAGATTTTTGCACATGGTATTATTTTAAATGTTTGTTGTAACCCACTTTGGCAGCTGATCATATTTACAGAGCAACCAGGGAGACGGATGTGATGATGAAACTAGGGCTGTTCGATTAATCGATTTTAAATCGTAATCGCGATTATGTAATTAGAACGATGTTAAAACGTGAAAATCGTAAAATCGATTTTTCACTTTTTTTTTTTTTTTTTTTTTTTTTACACCTTGTCTGCACACATATTAATGATTGATACCATATTAATGATTGATGGAAATACCTCTCAATACCTGCGACAAGTGCCCCATTGGAGAGGCTCTTTAGTGTAGGAGGGGGCGTTGTAACATGCCACCGGGCATCCCTCAAGCCAGATGCCGTAGACCGGCTCGTGTTCCTTGCAAAAAACTTGCAAATGTGAATATCAAATGTAATGACTGACATTACACACCTCTACCTCCTTCATGGGTTGCATTATTATTTAGCATGCAAAGACCCAGTTTAGTTTAATTAGAAAATGTCTTGTTTTATTTAATTGGAAATATAACTTACTGTATGTTTGCAAGTGCTGATTTGCTGATTTTTTTTTTCAGAGATAAAACTTTATATTTTATCATATTTTTTAAAACTTTTTTTCAACTTATTTTACAGAGTTTTGCACTTTATTCATTCATTTTTGGTTTAATAAGAGCAAAGTTTGCACTTAAAGCCCAATGGGGCAAATGTTCAATAAAAAAACAGGATATTTGAAATAATTTTTTTGCCTTTTGTCAATTCACAAAATAATCGTAATCGTAATCGAAAATCGGATTTTGAGAGAAAAAAATCGAGATTTTATTTTTGGGCAAAATCGAACAGCCCTAGATGAAACACAAAACAATTGTTAATTAATGAAGTAATCAAGGTAAAATGTTCAATTAATGGTGATGTTGCTATAAGGTCGTAACCCCCCCAGCACCACAAGTTACGTTACAAAACGTCAGAGTGTCTTTGGTGAGTCTTGGATTTGTTCACATACAACAACACACCCCTCAACAATCATAAAAGGAAATGAATTAACCAAACAACATAACAAAACGTGCAATAAAAGCTGAAGATGAAACTGAACAGGAAGCAATATTCTATTAAACTTTTGATAGAAATTGCGACTATATTGTTTTTAAGAATTCCTTCGGCCCGATTAATTGCGTAGTAAAAAAAAAATAATAAAACTTTTATAGACAGTCTCATTTTCAGCCCTCATGTCTCAAAATGGCTAGAATCATTCTTCAAGATGCTGACATGGTGTTGAAGAATATTATTCTAAAGGATCCCCATCACATGAAACAGAACAGAGTGGATGTACAAAGAAGTTTATGACACCTCAGCTATGCAGAAGTTTAAAAGGAACAACCACAGAAAGTGCTGTCCTGACATTTCCACTCTGATTTCCTCATTCAGGCTTCAGGACCTACATTTCCACTCTGAAGATGACAAACAAAGGCATTCAGCATGGCTGCCCCTGGTTCTGCTTCCTTCCACGTTATCACAATAAGGTAAGAGGGGGGAAACCTGTACCTCCCCCACAACACCAATAAGTGTCTCTGAAGCCATTCCCCATTAAATCCAGACTTTAACCCCAGTGACCCCCACATATACACAGAGCTCACTCCATCCCCCACGAGAAAAGGGAATTGAATTTGTGTTACTGCATAAGATGTAAACCCTCTTTGCTGCGGCGGCACAGGTCAAGCAGCGTGGCTCAACGGTGAACGGTATGAGTGGCTTACAAGGAGGATTAAGAGGAGAGCTGAATATCATATCAACTACAACTCAATACAATCCTTAAATAGCATGAATGGTGAGCAGAAAGCATCCTGCTTCCCCTCCCTCCTCCTCCTCCTTCTCCTCCTCTTTCTGCGCTACCTGATTGTCCGTCTCTGGAGAGATGATGTTAAAAAAGTGTGAATGATGTTTTCCCGTGTTACTTGACAGAGGCGGGTCATCTGGTGTCTGACCCGCATGAGCGCGCCTGCATGTCAGTGTCCATCGGGATTCGGTTTGATTGATGTGAGTTTGTGGAGGTGATAGAAAACTATGACCGCTGCAACCCCTCCCTCGGTCTGGGTCTGGGCTGCAAGGCCGCAGGCTTTTTCACAGAAACCTTTCTGATGCGTTGGGGAATTTTCCTCTAACATATAAATGTGCACGCCTTCTTGTGTCATGTCACAGTTATTCATATTTATGGTAGTAAATCCAAGTCTTTCTCTCTTTTCTCATTCCCAGCAGACAGCACGCACCCATCACTTCCAGTATGACTCCTTTATAAACAGGACCGCTTCCAAATAACTGTCCCAGCTGGAAAAGGCATGTAGTCAAGAATCTCCCGCAGAAGGCCTTATCCCTGCCTGTTCGTGGTCCAGACACAAAAACATATGTAATGCAGGTTTCTTTAAGTCATGACATGGTCCAGCTTTTACGCTACATCGACTCGTACCAGTAAAAGGTTTGCAGGCAGGCTGCTGACGGTTACGCTGGAACTTGTACGTTTGCATCATCTTTATTTGCATCTGTTTCTCCTGAGTCCTCACTGTTCTCCACGTGGCATCATCACACCACATCCATCTGGGTAAACTCGGGTAAACTAAGGCCCTGTCCCAATACTCCCCCTCGCCCTCGTTTTCTTCCATCACCCTAAATTTTGCGCGTTCCCGTGAGGGTAGTGGTGTCCCAATTCCTCTTTTCACCTAGGGGGAGTGGGCATAACGAGGGGGAGTGGCTATGAATTGTCCCTTCAGAGCGAGTGATTTCAGATCCTCACTCGCTTATCTAGGGCCAGAAAAATTTCCCAGAATGCTTTTCGTCGTCATTTGCGGACTGAATCCAAAAAAAAAAACATGGCGGACATTTATAATTTTTTAGTGAATAAAATCAATATTTTGAGTTAGTTTCTGCATAAAAATGCGTTTTGATTACATTTCTAGCGAGAAATATATATTTTACTTTCATAATATTCACTCAGTGAATGTACATAATCCCTTTTTTGTCCGTTATTCGCGAAGATCGAGCCGGAATAAAGGCTGTTAGGTTACGCCGTAGGCTACGTAAGCTACGCCGTAGGCTCTGCGTCGATTTGACTCGCCGACCGAGGGCAAACATCATTTGCAGACTTGTCTCAGATTGTGACCAAGGGAGCAAGCATTTTTTTGTGAGAAATAGAGAGAAATAATCCTGTGACTCGTCAGATTTGTTTTGGATGTTTCTTATATAATAGTATACCACAAAGTTGTTATCTGGGTAATTTACACACTATCAGATAAAGCTGAAGTGAAGATAGCGGAGCTGATTTATGGTTCCGCGTTAAATCGACGCAGAGCCTACGGCGTAGGTTACGCGGCGATTTAACACGGAACCATAAATCAGCTCCGGAGCCGGCAGTCAGGCAGAAATCCCGAAATTTTCTGAGCAAATTTCTTAACAGGCGTTATTTGGATAAACTGAGCCCAGGTTGGGGATCTTAACGGTTACTTTTACGCCTGAAAAAATATTAAAACTTAATAAAGTGCCATATTAACAGCGCTACAGCTGAAATTAAAACAGCTTTTGGCTCTCAGCTTCCTGATCAGGGTAGGAATGAAAACAAGGGGGAGTGGGGGTATTGGGTCAGGCACCTGGGCCAAGTGCCCTAGATTTCAAGTGCCCTAAAATCTCCCACTTCTTTTTTAGGGGGTAGTGAAGAAAAGAAGGGCGAGTGAAGAAAAGTAGGGGGAGTATTGAGATTGGGCCTAAAGGTGTTATTTGTTACTGATGCTTTTTAAAATGCTCATATTTTTAATGCACAGCGAGGGGTCTCTTCCGATGTGAAGAATCCTCAAACTGCACGTCACGTGACGATGAAGACCGCTTGCCAGAAAAACAATAGACGGTATTGACGTTCTCGGGGCTTTCAGAGCACTCAACAGTGATTAACTGGAGCATCGACGCCAGAGCCGAGTAACACAATAAATATTGATCGCAAGTACTTTCTCCACCACTGAATATCTCCTAATAAAATCAGCATATACATTATCTATAGTTAAATGTGCACTGGAACATCGCCTTTACCGGCTGGTCGTGGTTCAGGCTTGTTACCTTGGTGACGGAACGAAAGGTCAGTTCCTCCGGTGCAGATGTATGTGCGGGAGAGAGATGAAACATAGAAAAATAATATGCATCCATGACATGGATCTGTGAATAGGGAATATGGCTTGAAAGATCGAATGAGTTTTACAGAATTGAAGCATACTGGGGTTGTAAATGGGCGGCCGGGGAGCCGTGGCGTGCAGCGCTGCAGAGTGATGTTTACAGGTGCAAATCTGAGAAAGACAGAGATGAATCAACGAGGCCTAGCCGGCTTCAGCAACTCATCACAGGCAGGGTTCACAGGCTGCGTAGCAAACTCACTTTCAGAATGCTAATAGCACGCTACTGGTAGTCTGAATGCATTATGGGAGGGAATATTATGTGTGCGGTAAAGTTGCTGAGGTCTGGTCATGAATTCTTATTGTGCCTTCTTGTTCCTGTAAATATAAAACAGGCTATAAAAGAAGCAAAAGGGCAGAATATGTATGAAGCAGTAAAAATTTTAAGGATTTTATGACTTCTGAGAAGCTACTCCAACCGTCTTCATCGAAAGGGATTAAGGAGGCCATAACTAAAATGCACGAGGATTGGAAAGTCAGACTGTATCGTCAGATTTTTGTTTTGTTATGCGGCACGGGCCGAGAAAAGCAATAGTAAAATAAAAATATTTAAACACCCATGAACTGTTTGTTACCGCCGCAATAAGATATCATCAACATTTTGCTCAGAACTAATAAAATCATTATGAAGCGGCTGATTAGCAGACTGCAAACTGGCAGCTGCACGGTAAAAAAAATGGCACAACTTGCATTCTGGGTTGTTTTGTTATTTTTTCTCTTTACAGTAAATGACAATCTGTTTTGCAGATACAACTCCAGTTTCCTTGGCCTCGAGGACCTGCTTTCTGGTGCCAAAGTCAAAAAGCAAATTAAGACATCCCTTCTCTCTGTTTCTCATCCTCCCACACCATCTCCGTCTAACTTTTGTCTCTCTGCAAGCGTCTTTGAAGCCTGCTCCACGGAGGGGTTTCGTGCAGAGAAACGGACTTTTCTATTCTTAGTTTCACATCACACAACCCGAGCCTCAGCTTGATCAAATATACATATGTGTGATGTATAATGTATAATAGTAGTATTCAATATGTGTACTCGTAAGTGTTCAGTGTGTACATGAGTAAGACAGCTGCTTTCACTTGCAAAAGTCACTATCAGGTCAGACTGAAAAGGTTTACGTGCTGCCAATTCAGCATGAAAAAGAGGGCGAATTAGCCTGTTTAATTAATAGTTTTTCAGTTTTATAGGTGTTGGTATATATAGATTGAGATGAAAACTGAATTACATTTAGGTAAACAGACAACACGTGTCCTTTATATTGATTTATATAGCTTTTTTCCGTGCATTTGTTTCATCACACCCAATACTGTCTACTGGCACTTGTTTTAACTACACTCGGCTCTTTCGCTCTCTCTTTCTCCCTCTTTCGATTTCTGAAAATGCAGAACAGGCCTCAAAGTCATTGAGGACAACCCTGTGTAGAGGGAAATGTCTTGTGTCTATTTGTTTGGGTGTTTTCTGCCTGGAGAGCGAGGCGACTCTTTTCGTCATTGTGCCTGATATGTCATTGCTTTGCTCCGAGCTTGTTCGAGGGCATGTTTAGTTTCACTTCCTTCCTCTATTCCATTTCCTGATTTCCTGTGTCACAGTTGGCCTGTGCGAGAGGGTTTTTTTCAGCAGCTGGTGGCTTCGTTTCATTCTCATTCTGAATCTGCAGCTTTTAATCCAGTGTCATGGAAAACCACACTCAGATAGTCAGAGGTATCACAGCAGAAGCCATGAGTTCACTTTCATGCAAATGTCATACTTACATACTTTTACCCCCCCAAAAAAAGCTCAATTCTACTAATTTAAGTAGTTTGTGCTTCCTTTGTCAAAACAGACCATATGCTTTATTTTATACTGGAGTTATGACTTCTAAACAAGAAAATAAATGCCCTGTTACTCAGAATGACTATTCAAACTGTTTCAGTGAGTGTCATCTTGATACTGGGGTTAAAGGGCAAAAGATATCAAACTACAACTTCTCTGACGAGTGTGATTTGATTTGCAATCATCAAGCTTAAATTTACCATTCGGACATCATAAGATATCTAATTATTTATACATTGATTCCAGTGAAAAACAGGGAAGTTTGTAAGCAGCGATTCTTCATCGTTGCTGAGTAATCATCAGTAAAGTGCTTGGTGAGACCAAGACAAGGCTCGTACTTGACCACAAATCGGGTGTTGAGGCATAAAACGCCACATTATTTGGATCCATCCAACTTTTTTTCAAACATTCTGGAGGAATGTCTGAAAAGGCAACTTGACTGACATATTTGTGAGGGAGGCTGGCATTTCTTTTGTCATACGTTCTCAGTTAGACTCTTAAACCCATATTTGGTCACTCTGTTGGTGGACAGCATCCATCTAGCCAAGCAGTGGGAAACAGGCCTGCTTATCTCCCTGCGTGTCATCCGTACGGTCAGGTGGTGTCACAGTCACAAATGACTCAGAAAATCATGGTTTGTTTCGTTGACTTGACAGAAATATCATCACTAGTTTCGCATCACTTTTTCATTCAGTCTACAGAGGCCTTTGGGGGCTTTTTTAAAAAAAAAAATGTTGGTCCATGGTTCTGCCTTTTGTTGTGGCAACTCAGTGTTGTCCACCACCCTTTTTCTGCTGTTATCCAAAATACTTCCTTATGTTCCTCCCTGTTTTCATGACTAATGTTTCAGCTGTGCTTTCAGGTTGAACAGTATCCTCTGGAGATTAGAGTTTAAGTGAATGCTTTCCTGACTTCTACGCCTTAAACGCTGGGAAACCAACCAGTGAGCAGCTGTGTTTAAACTTTCATCAGAACATGCTGCTTTCTGTTCAATATAAGTTAGAGCACAATTTAATGATCAGTTTTGATAAAGCACAGTTAGAAGAGTCATTTAATTTTCCACATAACTAAAGAAAAAAGCCTCTGGTTGTGATAGATCCTGCAGGTTCCCATCTATGTTCTGTGTGCTCAGGTGAGCACCATGTTTGACCTTCCCTCTTCCCCTGATCTTCGCTCGGTCCGCTATTATTGCTTCCTAACTTACCAATAGGACATGTTCCTGCCAGTCACGTTCCCCAACAACAAAGACGACTGAGAACTTTTTAATTGAAGCCCAGCTAAGACAAGTGCAGGGCTGTTGCACATCACGGCCAATGTGATATTACGGTAATTTAACTAACGGTTTTGCAGGAAGCCATCCAATCAGCCTCTTTGTCCCACTGTGCCAAACACAGGCTTTGGTGTTTAAGGGTTCGACTTCTACCTGGTTGGGTATATTTTACTCACAACACAGAGAACTCAGTCAAGTCAGAAACATGTCAAGTGTTATGATCTTAAACACATATTTAAGAGCAAATGACCAACACATACTAAGTGAAAGGTCCTGAGCTCAGTGCGGGGCCCTCCCTGGGTTGTCAGAGGATGGCAATGCCCAGGACTGACTTAGGTAGGAGCACGGCGTGGTAAAAATGGGAAAAAATAAAATAAGGATATTAAAAAAAAAAAAAAAACTAAGTGAAAAGTTAGAGTCGTCAAATGTTTCTGTGTGAAACTACTTCAAAAATGGTTTAACAAAAGTTAGGTCCAGTATAAACTCTGGAAAAGTAAAGCTAACGTGTCATAAGTGGATCATGCATCATTTTAAAGTAAACCGTCTCAGATGTCAGCAGTGCTAGTAAGGCTGCATACATCCTTCCTGGATCTGAATCCTGAATAAATGAGCTTTGCAAAGGATGAAGTCAATACTGCTGTGCAGGAAAAAAAAACTATTAATAAGTTTACCAAAAAGGAGTTGGAAGAAGACTCTCATCTAAACTTTTCAAGTAAAGCAATGCAAATGTTTCTTAATTCATGCATGCCTGATGACATGGTCTGCTTGTTTCCACAGTTCCTCTTCAACCTAAATGTCTGATTTCAAGTCAGCGAGAGCAAAAAGCAACTACTGATTATGTGGCATTTTCCCTAGTAGGACAGCGAGGGCTGCACTTGCTGTGGTCGGGCTGCGTCTAGACAATGTAATTGGGTCATAATGGCACTATAAAACTGATCAAAGACTGTGAATTTTTTTAACTTAAACCCTTAACTGGAATATTGTAAACAGTGGTACCAAAACTTAAATTGAGCGCAGCTTCCTGCACGGCCCCCCTGCAGAAAACATGTGGTGCCCAGTCACCTGGTCTTTGCAGAATCTTTCCACCAGAAGAGCTAAAGCACCGACAAACTCCGTTAATTAAAAAACACATGGACCCGACGACTTTATCTCAACATACTGTATTTGACTTTTTTAAACTAATATACATACGTTATTTGGCAGTCCCTTTCCCAACAGAACTCCCCCAAAGAGCACCTAAACACAATCAGCCCTGCAAAAGTGAGAATCAGCCCATCCTGTTTGGAGCACCACACATGTGAACTCTTCAGAGCCTCCGCTGCATTGTACTTTAATCAAGCAGCCCACCCCAGAGAGGCACACTAGCCCTCCAGGTCCCTTTATGTCTCCGGAGATGCTTCTGTGGAGGCCAGACAGAGTCTTTGTGGCCCAGAGCTTTCACTGCCTTTGTCCTTCCATAGGTCCCATGGGTGAAGCCACATTGGCGTCCCATGTGTTACGATTGGCCAATGATAAAGTAGCTGCCACGACCCTCATGCATTATGCAAGATGAAAGGGATACAACTCCTCCCTCAGTTATGTAAATTCAACTTCAGGGAGACAGGGGGGGGGTCTGACGCCCATTTATATATTTTTTTACACAATGAGATGCTCATGGGGGGAGTTGGTATCCATTAACATGGAGTGTGTCTGTGTGTGAAAGAGAAAGAGAAAGAACCAAGTCCTGATCTACTGACATACATATGAAATATTAAAGTTGCAGAGAGACTTTTCAATATTCATGGGAGCCATTCATCAGAAATGGGAATTTTACGATGAATTAAGAGTAACCAAGCGTGTTTGTAGTTGTTAAAGAGGTCATAATTACATGCATTGTCAGGGAGGTAACATGAAGGAAACTACACTTTGTGGTTTGCACGAGATGCTGCAGAAAGACCTAATCAAGAAAAGAATCTAAAAACCTCAGTACTGTAAAACACTGACAACTATTTCAGAATGCATTAGCCAAAGGACGAGGTTCAAAAACTGCCACGCCACCAGCACCAATCGGAGCATTTATTCACAGATCACAAGAATTAACAAATCCACAAACCATGGGATTGTGCCTGGGCGTGCTGCTAATGTTAATTTGCCTCTACGTGTAAATGTGGCGACATCACTGGCGCGGTGTGAGCACAGCACCCACCCATGCATGAAATAAAGTCTGCCTATAAATAACCCGGTGTGGGCCAAGTCAGGCCAGGCACTGAGCCTAAGCACGGTTCTTAACCCCACTACACATGGCACATTTATGCAGCATGTCAGTATGTCATGGTTGACAGAAAAAAGAGGAACAAATCAATCCCTTATGTCTCTTTATTTGCAGAGATATTGGTTCATGTATGACTTTTACATCAGCAATAAGCAAAATAACTAATAGGCTCCACTTGATGACCCAATCCAGTTTTGATGAAACCAATCCTTGTTTGGTTGATTTCCGCTGGCATGGATGACATGTAAAACCTCTACGCTTTTTTAAATTGCCCACTTACCCATTGTCCTAAAGTCGAACAGCAGACAGCCAATTTGATTGTGAGCGAACAGTACTCCATATCATATTGACTGTCCAACTGTACCATTGAGTTTGGAGTGCTTTTCTGTCCGGAAGACAAGCCAGATGCTGCTCTGCGTTTGAGGTGTTGTATGTCACAGTACCACCCATAACTTCATTGGCTGTTTTACATTATAAGGGACCATAAGGGAATCAATTACAATGCAATAACTGCTGCCTGTGAATATCCGTGTGTTTTTTACCCTCTCGGTCTAATCCTCATGCAGCAGGTCTGCAGACCCAGTGGGTGAGTGTCTACCTCACTGTGTGCTGTCACAAGGCCAGATGTCCAGATTCAAAGTTATGAAGGCAAATATTAATCTGGTCCTGACTCAGGCTGTCCTGTGATTGCAACAGATGGTATTTGACAAACAGGAACCATGTGGCCACGTCTATCCGGCTATCTATCTATCTAATACACACTCAGATATATAAATATTTATACACACATATATATTTATATATATATTTATATATATATATATATATATATGAATATTTATACACACACACATATATATATATATATATATATATATATATATATATATATATATATATATATATATATATATATATATAGTCATTTAATATATATATATATATATATATATATATATATATATATATATATATATATATATATATATATATATATATATATATATATATAGTCATTTAATATATATATATATATATATATATATGTATATCCATATATATTGGGCGGCTGATTCATTATTACTCATTTGTGATGCAGTAGGTCCACATCAATCCTTAATCACCACTTCACCTTTCACCACCGACAATTGCCTCCAGATGACCAGCACTGCTTTATAAAAGTGATAAAACTCCTCTGAAATACCTACTACTACTGAGTTAAGCAAAACAATGAGTGAAATTATTGTCTGCCACATGTTTTATCAGAGTAAGTTCAACACAGGACGCGAATTGGCTCCAATACAATCCTTCCTATTTCCTACCATGCATTTTTCTGAAATGTTTGTTTTCCCCGTTGCTTACTAGCAGAAAGACTCAAGCCGAAAAAGCAACAGTTATGATGTCCCAGCGATGTTCAGTAGCACACTTTACCTTCGGCTTACATTACGCACAAATGAAAACCAAAACAATGCAGTTTGAAAACTTCACGCATGCACCGTTTTCCGCCCCCCAGCCACACACACAAGAGAGGAGGCGGATAGGGTTTGAAGAGTTGAAATATTGTTAAAACCATAATTCAATTCGTGAATTGTTGTGAGCCGTATTTCCTAAATAACCACCTTTCATTCATCCGTGTTGATGTCTGCCACCGGAGAAAAGCCGCACGAACAGAGAAGCCAGGACACTTTAAAAACAGCCCTTTTCCTCACGGAGCCTGGTCGAGCCCCCTATGCCGGGCTGTCATGTACATGTAGTTGGCCGATGAAGAGAGAGAGAGAGAGAGACGGACAACAGGGATGCGACCTATACAGTACCTGTGACATCTGCGGCCGGAGGTTGATCTCCTTCAGGTTGATGCTGTGGGCTCTCAGGTTGTTGAGCAGATGGCAGAGGAGGACCCCATCCCGGAGGGTCTGGGCCAGGTCAAACACCTGCGCGCTGTCCCAGGTGACGCGGTGGCTGGCGGGCAGCACCTTGCAGTGGATGAGCCACAGCGCGCACTGCCTCCAGTACTCCATCACGCTCTGCGCTCGGCCGGCCCGGGGACGCTCTGCCCGCTTCTCCTCCAGCGATCTGAAGACGGTTCAGCAGGGGGGGGAAGCGGTACTTATTCAATCGTACCCATGCCACAGTCGTCTAGTGTAAAAGGCGATGAAACGAGAAGTGAAGGACGGCGGCGACTGAAAGTAACGGCGGCAGCGGCGCACTGCTGCTGGAGGCTGGAGCGCTCCTTCCTCCCCCTCTCTCCCTCTCTCCCTCCCTCTCTAGCTCTCTCTCTCTCTCTCTCTCTCTCTCTCTCTCTCTCTCTCTCTCTCTCTCTCCATCTCTCTGTCTTGTCTCTCTTCCCTCCCCCTCACCTAGTCCCTCACCTCTTCCGCTTGTAACACGGGCTACGTGACACTGGAGTACGAGTAATAAGTGATGGCTGTAAAGTGGACGTGCGCATCCTAAATTAGGCGTCACGTTATTCAGTGCGCAAGTTGCGGTTCATGTCACCGCGGGCTGGACATTTAATCATTAAACACCGTATCAAAACTCAAATAAATCCTGGCTGCCGAAGTAGCTCGATGACAGTTTACCACACTGGAAAAAAAGCTATATTAAATATAACATATTTAAATCCGTGAGATGACGTTTGTTGCTTTACCTGAATACATCTAGTTTTTAACTTAATCTACATTTGTTCAAAAAACAAGACATTGTGGATTTTTTCCTTAATTAACAAGCAGTATTTATGTAATCCCAGGCAATCTTTTCATTTCACAAACAACCAGCAACGATCTTGTTGTATTTACTTTTCCTTTAACAATTTTAATCTATTGGGCAGATTGACCAACGTTTAGATGAAACATGCTTCATTTGTTTAAGTAGAACACCACAGTAAAAAATATCTTGCTTGATCTACTTTAAAAAAAATTAAGGCAACTTTTTTGCATGAGATTTTTATGTAGATCAAGAAAGACCAGTATTTGTATAAACTACTTACATTTTAGTATGTGCAAAATTCATTTGCAAGTAAAGTCAACTTAATTTTTGTAAATAAAGTCAACTTAATTTTGATAAATAAAGTAAACTTAACACAATTAAGTTGACTGTACTTGCAAAATGTATTATTTACATACAAAAAATAAGTTGACTTATTTTTTTAAGTAGATCAAGCACAATATTTGTATCAGTGTATGCGCAACTTTATGCGATTATAGCAGCTCAAACAATGTTATGCTATTTTATTTTATTGATTATAAAACATCAATTTCAACTTTATTTGATTACTTTTAGGAAGTGTTGTAGCTTCCACATCCTCCTGTTCCTACTATCAAGCTCCACTCAAAGTATCTCTACATGGTCTCCTGGACAACTGCATCACTTTACCTCACTATATTACATAGCAGCAACATGACACTATTTGTGGGTTTTATTTGTGATGGGAAATCAAAAATGACAAGTTTCAAGTTGGAAGTTTCAACTGGAACGATTGCTGAAGCAGGAATTCCCACTTAAAAAGCTGGAAAAGCCTCACCTATCCCCCATCTTCAGAGATAAACGTGGATGCTGCTTGCATCAACAAAGTCAACACGCTTATTTTATAGTGTTTAATACTTGTGCTTTACTTCATTCAGATTAAGTCAGACGTACACATCGTGCTGTTTGCTATGTTGCTATGCACTGGTGACCTGTCTGGGGTCTTTATTTTTACCCCAGACACATGGGACAGACTCCAGCGGATCCTCATGACCGTGACTAGGAATAAGCAGGTATAGATAACAGATGAATGGATTTCTGCTATGTTGTTTGTCTGTGCTAAACACCAAGTAGGCTATAGTATTACAATAAATAGTATTGCTAACAATGGATAGCAGTGACAAATTGCAAATGTTCATTTTTCCGACTTTTCAGCTGGAGCATGATAAAAGTTAGGTTGTGACATCATTCTGAATCCTAACATCTGCTTTAAATCAAATGCACCATAACATGGATTAACTGCTTATCTTACAGCAGAGATAACCGACTGAGTCAAATTTAATGAGTATAAGCTTGGGTTATCATTTGTTGCATTATGTAAATAAAATGAATAAGCTCCAGGGTATAACTTTCAGCCAATAAGAGCTGGAATAGCCTCTGGTAGATCCTTGTCACCATGAATAGGAAGAAGTAGGTTTAAATAATGGATGGAAAATTAGGAAAGTATCATCAGTTTCTGTAGAGAAGAGTTTCTGTGAAACGTCCATCCATCCAGTATCTATACCTGCTTCACTCATATTCAGGGTCACAGGAGTTTGTTGGAGCTTATTCCAACTGTCAAAGGAGAAAGGATGGCCAGGTACACCCTGGACACTGCTCTGCAGTACGTGACAACCATTTCCCAAAGTAATCCCTTACCCATGTGGTTATATCACTTACAGTCACCTAACTTTTTCCACATCTTAAAGGCAAAGATGGATGCATATTTCGGTGTGACAAAATTTAGATTAATCCCGTTTTCAAAGGCATAAAAATCTAAATAAATGTAAGAATTCTTCCTTTTTATTTTCTTTTAATTTGAAGTGTAGGGTTTGCAGTGCCTAAACACACAGAGTAACTAAAAGAATAAATGTGTAATAGTTTTTCTTCTATGACAAGACCAAAGTGCACTTAAAGCAAGACTAATTAAACCCCAGGTGAAGTGACAATGTTAGAGTGCTGCAGGTAGAGCGTGAAGCAGAATAATGCTCCTGCAACAGGAGCTTATAATCATATCTGTGGGCTATTAACAAAGACGAAAATAACAGCAGATGACAGCAAAACAATATGCTGCCCCAGAAAGACACGGGAAAAGATAAGTGCTCTACCTTAGTTGCACAAATATATGATTGCATAACCAAGACAGGACAGAGAAAGCATGAGAAACCCACTATGTGAAAACTAATACCAACGTTGAAGAGGAAAGTGCTGGTAATCACATTAAACGGTGCTGTACGAGGGTTCTGTTACAGCTTATGTAAAAGATGGAAGACCTGACGAGATGAACTGCACACCTTCAAGATTTATTCCAAGTTCAATAAGATTTGCTGGCATCAAGAGGAGGAACCCCAGTGATGAAAAATGAGACTGCTGGAAGAATGCACTGATGAAAACTGCTCACATGCGTGCAGCATCTGTGAATCTTGATCTCCGGCATTTTTAAGTTTTACGTTCTTCTTTTCTTATGAATGAAAAAGTGCAGGAATCTGTCCCTTTTCTTCTCTCCACAATCGTCCAGATGATGTGGGTGAATGGGGAGTGTGAGCAGGAAGGTTTACTTGTCTGTTTATCAACGTGTGCATGATGAAGACTTTGAAAAATGAGAGCGGCTGAATGGTTGACCTTCCGGCTCCCCGGCGGGCTGCAGACATGGATGCCGTAGCTGGAATAGCACGGATGACAGCGGCTAGTGGCCGGATGCTGGCAAACCTCTCTGCTCTCTTCTCTTGTTTCAATTTCCTCTCCCAAACTGGACAGGCGCGCAGCTCCACAATTATCAACATTCCTGGGACTGGTGCGGCACAAAAACGGCACGGAAACATAAACACACTCACCATTTCAAGTGTTGCTGAGGATGCTGCATGATGGGGATTTAAAAAAAAATTACATTATCTGTTTAATTTTTCATAGCAGTCATTACGTTTGGAAAAATTTAAAACCTTCACGATCTTTAAACTGCAGTTACACAACACCGCTGCAAAAATCAATCATCCGAACAGCTCATGAAGTTTTTATGATGCACTGAGGGGAAATTGTGGACAGCAAAACTATGTCAAGACAGAATTACATGAAATCATGATTTCACTGGACTTCATTTTGCCTGAATACACAGTCTAATAACCAGGTAATGATTAATTATGGCCGTCCAAGACGCAGCATGATGGTGGCTGGGCACATATGGCAAACATGTGAATGCCAGTTTTTTGGGCGGGTGGGGTTGGTGGTGAATAGTCTTTGATGAGCACAAACAAAAATGTACAACAACAGAAAGCCTTATTAATTTTGACACAACATGAAGATAAATAATGATTTTTCCGCTGTTTGTCTTCCTAAAGGGGAAAATCGAGAAGAAAAGAAGAAATTAAGAATTCATGCACCTCAAAGTGAAAGCTCTGCTTTTCCTCCTTCCATTAATCTTTAAAGTTTCGCCATAATGCCATGACTGTTTGAAAGTGTTAAAAGTAAGCTACAATAGTCATTTCATAAAATGAAAATATTTCTTTTTGAATATGTAGGATTTGTAACAACAAACACCTGCTTAAACCTAACTTTAACTCCAAATAACAAACCTTTCTGATGTCATTGGATCATTAGTAAATATGATGAACAATGAACTTCAACACAGAAGCCTGACAAGTGTTATTTTTGTTTCATCATGAGGTAGGAAGAGTTTTCCAGCCATGATGGATCCTGCATGTTTTAAGCCATAGTTATGGTAATGTCTAATGAAACCATAACCCATTACGGTTTCGTTAATGAAATCCACTCCTCGAGACCCGCATGTGTGCCCTCTCCTTGAAAATAGTTTCATAATTAGGTAGACTCAAGGAGTCTTCAAGGAGATGTTTGCTTCACCAGTGAGTTTCAGCCTCAAGCCCTGCCCTCTTCTTCAAATACAGTTAAAGGAGCTTGAGGCTCCTTTAAAGAAAGGAGACTCTCTAGCGCCACCCTTCACCACGACGGCCGTTGGGGGTACTGCAGCCAACAGTGAAGCCGGTGTTGTGCCAAAAAGTGATTGCCTGCCAGAATCTGATTTCTTCTGATTTCTGGCCGCGGGAGCGCGCACAGCAGCCCGTTGAACGATAGTGCTAAAACATCAGATTTTTAGATAATGAAGCTCAAGAATGAGATCAAGTCATATTTAGGCAAAAACAACTTTTCATGAACTGTATTTGGTCTTCAATCAATTTTTGGCAGGTGAAAATGCCTATTTTGTGTTGTAATGGTCCTTTAAAAGAGTTAAAAGCAATCCTGTGAGATCTAGTGTTTATATTATGAAGCTCAAGAACGAGATCAAATCATATTTAGGTAGAAACAACCGTTCATTAACTGTATTTGACCTTCAATCAATTTTTGGCAGGTAAAAAGACCCATTTTCAGGGGCGAAATCAGATTCTGGCAGGCAATAACTTTTTGGCACAACACCGGCACGGGAGAACAGGGAGAACGCACATGCAGCGTCATGTGACGTCACATCCACAGCCCAGCGCCGGAAATTCGAGACCGAATTGCAGCACATTTTGCAGCACACAGCCTGTTCAAGGCAACGGAGAGATACGCTAGAGGGCTCATTCGTTTGGGTTTGGAACGCTTCATCTGACATTATTACTAGAAAACTTAAAATGTATACGGATTTTTTTCATAAATCTTGCCACAATCCGAATCTTGCCACAATCCGGCCTCAAGCTCCTTTAAGGCTGGAGATGGAAATAGCCAAATACTGAAAGGTAGAGGATTCAAAATGTCATCCAAAGACAAAACAGTATTACATCACAGTGGCTTATGTGTTCGTCTCATGCACAGTTCCCGTCTGATTCAGGTGGAACATTGTCAACAGCTCTCAGATTCCTCGTTCATGCTGACGTGTTTACTGTTGGTCTACCAGCTGGAGGAAGATTTAAAAGTTTGAAAACTTGTGGGCTGATTTCATTTTTATGGTGTTTAATATAAATTAGTGCATCCTGAAAAAGAAAAAGGTTCAGAAGGCTCTCTGAGTGACTTTTTCAGTGGTTGTAGTTTTACTGAAATTAGAAAAGCTGAAGTAATGTAACAGTCAGCTGGTGGGTGGAATAACAATACGAATCACGTTGTAATTTCTTTCTTGCATATTAATTAAATGGACAGAATATGACAATGTCCTGCCATTTTGATTTCATTTGATTTGATTTTCATTTTCATTGGTATTTTTACATTGGCTTTGCAGTCATCACAGCGCTAAACTAAACAGTATGTAATTACTTTAGAGCAATAGAAGGAAAAAAACACACTAATGACACATCTTTGCATGAGCTGCACATGTTCAAGCTAGAATCAGCTATAAGGCGTGAATGTTGTCAACTGGAGGAAGCACAAAAACAAAGATTAACCAGTCATTGTTCCTGTTTGGTATTGTAAAATCCATTGCTTTTTAGGAAATACAAGCGCAATAAAGGCCTCATCAAGTGCAACTATGAAAGATGACATGAGGATATGCATTAGTTCATCTTCCTTGATGGACTTATTCATTAACCATTACCTCTACTTTGCTTTATAAAAGCATCGGTGTAGCCCTAAAGCAACACCCACAGCATTAAACATGAACTAAGCAGTCGAGACTGCAGTAGACCCGCATCGCCATCAAAGTAAAATCACTGATGTGTGGTGAGTCTGGTGGCCTTGAAGACAGCAGAGCTGCATATGAAAGCGTCCGCTCTCTGGCAAAGGGACACCTTGGGGGGGTTATATTTTCCTTTGCAATCTAACAAGGATTGCAAAGTGAAATTATGTTGAAATCATGCATGGGAATGAGCTCTGATCAGTCTGTTAATAGGCCAACTTAACTCAAATTCTGCCACGTACATTTAAAATGCCCTTCTCCAAATGTGAAATGTAGAAAATCTCCAATCTGAACCGTATCATTAGTTTTAACCCCCT
The DNA here is from genome assembly GCF_033807715.1 of Cololabis saira. NCBI lineage: Eukaryota > Metazoa > Chordata > Actinopteri > Beloniformes > Belonidae > Cololabis > Cololabis saira. The sequence continues at coordinate 10,635,025 of NC_084608.1, forward strand.
ACGATGATAATACAATGCAAATTGAAAGAAAAGAAAAATCTATGCCCGTGTAAAGTTTATTTTTAGGATCACGGCTCTATTGACTCATAACTCATAACTCAATCTATAATTAATTTTGGACCATCTCACAAGTACTCCCTGGGTATCCACAAGTCCTGAGAATGAAATGGCTCTCTGTAAATAGGCTCTGGTATATTCTGCAGTTGTATCTTCAACAGTCTCCGACCATAAGGGCCTGCATACGGTATATTCCTCCCCCAAAATGTTAATGTGTACCGGTATGTATTATATTTGCAAAATATTGATTTTAGACATTTTTACAAGTTTAGCAGAGGTTCTAATTGAGAAATATCCAACAAAAATGTACTTAGCAAAGCCAGATTCAGTAACACAACAGTGGATGTGAGAGATAGACACACAAAAAATCATCAAACTATCCCAAAATGATTCAATCATCCGGGGCCGAAGAGGTGTGTCAGGTTGGAAATCCGGACTAGTCAATGTGAGAGCCGCCTAAGACCACCTGCTTGTCAGAAGTTAGAGTTGGTGCATGGAGATGCTAGGTTGCATCAGCAGGAGGGATACAGTGGGAGCTACAATGCTGTGATGAGGCAAATTTGGAACAAACGTGTACAATAGCCATATTGATTCTGACATCCTGACAAAATAGATAAATAAATCAGCAGTTATGTGATAGCGTTACTCTGCAGCCACAGATGTCCAGGTCAGCGTTCACCTCCTGTCCCTTAAACGTTTGTTACCCTGCAGGTTTGGGCTCTGAGCAACAGAGTGCTCCGGCCCCCGCCGCCCTCGGCCCCTCTGCACACGCAGGCCTCACCACAATATCATCTTGCATTTCTGCGAGACTGTAATTTATAGAGGCTCAATCTGCTCATTGTGTCACTTGATCCGGCGAGAGTGGCTGATCTATTTGTGCAGCTCTTTCATCTCCGCGTGAAGGGCATGTTATCTTCCCACCGGAGAAAGAAGAGGCCGTGCGTTTCCTGCAGATTTGTCATACGAAGATTTACCTGTAGCTTAATCTGATCTTGTCATTTTGAGTGACGTATGCAGTCATGGTACAGCCCTTACTTGTTCCCTCATTTCTATAATCGCATTTTCAGTTGGGTTTATCAGATTTTGATCATTACGTGTGATCGCTCTTCGGTACACATGCGGTTATAAATGCAGTACACGCTCTGAGTGAAGTCTGCGGCCGTAATCCAGAAGTAGCTCTGCAGGTGACCTTTGCAGCTTTTGTTCGTTGTTTTCTAACTGCCATCGATCGTCTGTTCTTACGCTCAGCACTCTGTTTTGCTGTTTTAGAAGGCCAGAGGAAAAATCAATGGCCTGGGATACCCATGAGAGGCTGGGGTAAATGGTGACTGGCCAGAATTAGCAAGGTTTCAGTGGAGTTGGGTTCGTGGGGGGAGGTCTGCCCGGGAAGAGTCAGGACAGAGGCACTCCAGTGGGAGATATACAGGGAGCATGACAAATCAAAATGACCAGCCTCTGAGTGTCATTACAGCATGTAAAAACATTCCTTCTGGTGATGAAGTCCAGTTCATTAAGTGCAAATGAACCCAAGTGTTTGTGCTTTTTATGCATTTGCATAAACGTTTCTTAGTTTTATCAAAACTAATCTGGAATCAAACACGCAGGATTATATGTGATTGGAGACTTTTCAACAACTTGGACAACTTTTCTTCTCTTTTCACCTCTTATTTGTCATCTAAACTAAAATATACTGACAATTAGTTCCCTGAAATTCAGACTCCTTGTCTCAAGAAGTCGGACCCGGCTGATTTATTGATCAACCGATTTCACCAGCGGACTCAAGTCTCACTTAATTGAGCGAAATCATTTGAGAAATAACCTGCGAACGAAGTGTAAATTCAGTCTGACTTTCATCGGCGATAAATTGGACTTTTACGAGTCTAAGTGAAATAGCTCTGTAATTATAAGAACTATTGACATTAAATTTTCACACACGACAGGATGAGCTGTTATTAAAGAATCTAACGATTCATTTTTTTTAATGATCACTTATAAACTCGGTTTGTCAAACAAGTCCTACGTTAATGCCGACAAACCCCTCACTTTAAAGGGGATCTATTATAAAAAACACGTTTTCTCTTGCTTTAACATATATAAAGTGGTCTCCCCTCAGCCTGCCAACTCAGAGAAGGAGGAAAGCAACCAAATTCTGCAGTGTCTGTACAGCCGCCCGTATGAGCCATCCAGTGTTATGTGGCTTCTACGAGCCGTTCAGATTCTGCTCCCGTCGTTACGTAACGAAAATGCGATTTACATAGGTTGGCAATAGGATGTGTGAAACCACGCCCACAACTAACTCCATCGGCCGGCGCTTCCGCCATTTTTTCGTAGCGGTGTATCACGTCATTCAGGCAGCCAATCAGCACAGAGCCTCATTATCATAGCCCCGCCCACTCAGAATCCCGCATAGAGAATGAGGTTAGAGAAGAGGACGATAAAGACATGGCTCAGAGGCTGAATTTCTAATTTATTTAGCAAAAATAATCAAAAGCTTGTTTTTAAGACATTCAAGGCCTGTTTAAAATAGGTATTAGATGCCATAATAGGTCTCCTTTAACTATAGAAGCCTTTTTGTTTAGGATGAAATGTGTGAATTTGACGTCATGATCTTTGATAAAACTCCGTCTGGATTATGGAACAGTTTCTCAGCTGTTCCCATTGGCTGTGCTTATCACAGATAGGCGGTGCCCCCACCCTTACACCTCCACCCACACCCCCACCCTTACACCCCCACCCACACACCAGCCCCCAGCAGAAGACTGTAGCAACAGCAACACTTGAAGCGGTGATCTGAAAGAGGACTGTCCTTCAAGGTGAGGATGCAGACGTTTTTATCCTTTTTATTACATTCCACTTATGATTTAGATTTATCTTTCAAGAACTTCAGTGGTAACAAATGAAACAATATGCTTTTGAACTTTCTGAAAATATAACAAAATGGTGAATGACAAAGTTCACAGAGATGTGACTATAAAAGACTTCAAATATAAAAATCAACAGTATGCTTTTATTTTATATATGCTCGTCAATTTTTTGTTGTAAAGGTTCACAATCAACCTGATTGTGTTCCTCTCACAGAACCTGTAAGACAACAAGCTAAATTACACGAAAGGAAATTTAAATTAATATTTAAAAATGGCAAAATGTAGATAAATGACATAGAAAAATAAAGTAAAGACAATTACGTCCGTGTTTTCCAGTTGCATTCGTCCCTGAAAACTTTTTTTTTCTTTTAAGTCACTTTTTCAACCATGTTTCTACTTTGTAAATTAGCAAAGTTCATTTCAGGCAACAATTCTTTTTACCATCACGTTTTAAATGTCGTACGAAACCCTCATATTTGTCCTTGTTGTTAATGAAATGAGCACAGATGGCCTTGAGCGCGGCTGACAGGGCCGTCGGGGCCATCATCGGGGCAGCGGTGGCAGATGCAGCAGGTGAGATGGACCGCATTTATTATCTAATAAAAACTAGCCGGGTTCATAGTACAGCAGGTATCACGCTCCACTTCCAGATCTCATATCAGCTGCACATTTAGTAGCTTTTACAGATGCTATTTGCTGTATATACATCACATTTCATACTGAAGAGGTAATATATTAATATACAAACCCCCTTTTGTAGTTAAATATATTTTTAAAGGCTTGGTGTTGTTTTTAACCAGCAAACATATCTATTGCAAACATCTGTACATACTGATAAAGCACACGGGTGCACACAGCAGCTGCACTGATAAACAGAGACCAAGAAGCCAAGACACACATTCACTACCACATGTTTGTCTTAATGCACCATGTCATAACACAACTAAAGGGGGTACTTGATCATCATATCAAAGACTTTTTAGGTTTAAACCTTCAAATGTATTCACATTCCAGGATGGAATTTTTTTTTTTGCTGCCTTTGACTCTGTTTTTGTGCTCGTGCATGAACCCCAGCCCAGCCCATGCACTGGATTTACAACCCAGACAGACTGAAAGAAGTTCTCGCCGATCTGGAGCCCCGTCCGGAGTTTCGGCCTCAGTCAGCGAATCCTTTTTACCGCAGGACAACAGGGGAGCAGACCTGCTATGGAGACCAGGCGTACGTCCTGCTGGAGTCACTGAGTCGGTGTGGAGGTACTGGACTTCACCCAGACGAGCAAGCAGCCATGTGTTCATGCGACGCCGTGCTATAAGAGCTCCTGCTGTGTTGGCAAGGTTGCATTATTATTATGGGGTGATCAGAGGTAGTTTAACTAAACTAATTCAACTAGAGAAATTACTTTTTAATCGTGAGCCACAGGCTCATCTAACGCTTAGAAACCATATCAACTGTTAAAGAATGTTATGTTGTTGTTTTTTTCACAAAGTATCCCCAAAAAAGCTCAGTTTTCAGCATGTTTTTATTTTATCCCTGTTCATAACAGTTGGTTTTAGGGGTGTAGTCAGCCACTCCGGTCCACTCCACAGCTATCTTCAACAGAGCATGCCGTTTAAAGATAGCTATCCTACAGTTTTGAACATAATGTGTAACTGGGTGGAGAAAAAGATGGTAAAGTCGGATTAAACTGCTCTGCTCTGGGTCTGTGATGTCACAGCCTCCCTTTAAATCTGAACTTTCCTAGTCAAAGTAAAGTCAGGTTATGTTATGTTCCTTTTTTTAATGTATTTATCTATTTCAGACACACAGGTTCTCACGCATACACGTTAAATATCCACAGCGCTGATGGAAAAACTAGACATACCAAGCTGTCTGAACCTCCTTTGACAGCAGTGACCTCAGGCAGGCTTTACTTGCAGAAGCAGGACTCTTTGATGATTCAGTCTTAAGGAAACCGCTTCACCTCAGACGCGCTGAGATGTCTGGTATGAACGCTTCCCCAGCATCTCTACGGGGTAAAGGTCTGGGCTCTACCTTGGCCACTCCAGACGATGGACTTTAACTGCTAAACAGTTAAACTTCAGTTGGCAGACATCATCCTGCAGAGCACTTTGATAAAATTGAGAATTAATTTCCTGCTCTAGTGCAAGTGGCTTAGGCCCTGAAGTAGTGAAGCAAGCCCAAATCATGATGCCACCTCCACCGGTCTTTACTATGGGATGATATGTTCAGAGGTGTCAAAAGTATTCACATTCATTACTCAGGTAGAAGTATATATACTAGAGTTTAAAAATACTCCTGTTGAAGTTGAAGTATCAACTCAAGTTTTTTACTCAAGTAAAAGTATAAAAGTACTGGTTTCAAAACTACTTAAAGTATAAAAGTAAAAGTAATGTAAGGGGGAAAAAAGCCATTAAGGACAAAAGCCATTGAAAATATATGCATCTTAGTATAATGCAAATATATTAAAGAAGCATATATGTGTACTATTGAGCATTAACATGTGTTTCAGAGAGCAGAAGATATGATGACTAGTTACCTATAAGTATTGTAATGGTCCAAAAAGTCAAACTTCAGAGTCATGTTATCATTTATCCTAACCTTTATTGGAATGTACATCCAAGTTTAGTTGCAGGAATCTGATGTAAGAACAAAACTGGACAAGAACATCTAAAACAACCACAACCAAATTCACTCTATCCGGATGGAGCAATTTAACTGGATAGTTTTTATTTAAAGGCCCAAATGAAATAGAGTAACGAGGCTGTTTTTAAAATGTAAGGAGTAAAAAGTACAGATAATTATGTGAAAATGTAAGGAGTAAAAGTAAAAAGTCGTCTGAGAAATAATGTGAAGTATAGATAACCAAAATTTCTACTTAAGTAAGGTATTTGTACTTCATTACTTGATACCTCTGGATATGTTGATGCTAGGGAGCCTTGCCCCTTTTTAATTGACTGGAGACCCCATTTCTAGGAGAACTTAACAGTTTCCATTTAGCAGCAGTTTGTCTGAGAGACTGTTGGATGGCATAACACCTTAAGATGACCTTTCACCCTTAAAAAAGCCCCCTTAAAAGGCTGAAGGTTGAAGCTACATGGGTAGCCACTAATGTATATATGTTAACGGTCCTGTCTTGCTCTTCTGGACATGCAGCCGGCTTCCTTTCTAACAATACGGTGTCACATGTTTGGACAGATGTGGATGTGAAGGACTTGACCGAGCGCTTCTACAAGTTCTTTGGAGCGGGGACCGTGTACGATCTGCCCCTCAACGATCCTTACAGGAAGAAAGGAGGTACTGTTCCTGTTCAGCTGTTGCATAAATGTCAGCTTCAGCAAACAAAATGCTCAATATTGTGATTTTCATACATGTTAATGACTAACTTTTCAGCCCATAAATGATGTGCCAGACTCTGTTACCGTCTGATACACACCGTGTGTAATGTTGTGGGACAGTTCCTCTCCGTGATAATGTCCCATTCAGGACTTCCCTGCGCTTGGTTGCCATCCAGCACTTTGAATATTTGCTTTTATTTCTTTTTTTTTTTTTTACTGTCAAGCTGTCACATGAAATGCAGAGCTGCAGTAAATTGCCATAACAGCACAGCACACCTTTGGGTCCAGTAAACTGCACACAGCTTTATGTCTTGAAATAGGATAACAAGAGCTGCCTCCTGGTAGACAGTGAAATCCATCATGAACAAACAAAGAGCTCTGTTTCTGTTCCTTTTATCTATGCATCGACTGCTTATCCCACTATAAAACAACTCCTTGATGCAATATTTAGGTCCCAAAGCCGTCCTCCCCATTGACGGCCCTTGGAGGAACGGGAGCCTGAAGGCGTTTATGAGAAATGTTGATGCTGGCAGAGAAGAAACTGGTAACGATTGAAGGCCGCAGTTGCACGAAGTCGGTGCAGTTTTCATGCTGTAATCACTATGGATGTTTGTTTTTGAGGGTGTGACGTGGACTGTCAGATGGATGGTGTCACGAAGCTCGCTCCAGTCGTGGCCATGTTCGCCGGGAGACCTGAGATGCTGGAGAAAGTGGAAGCAGCCGTACGCGTCACCCAGAACAACGACATGTGTGTGGCCGTGACTCTGGCCGCAGCAAGGTGAGGGGGCAGTGACGGGCGTAGACATCACCCAAGAATGAAGTCTTGAATCTCTGTCTGCCTATTTGACTTCATATATACGTGTGACATCAGACTTCTAGAGCATTTCATCCTGAATGGTCCCGATCCCAAAGCTCTGGATGCAGTTCTGGCTCAGCTGAGTGACCCGCAGAGACAGAACCCTCAGGATCTGGACAGGGCCGTCGTTGGTAAGGCTTTACTGTAAACGCTCATTCATTTCAACATAAACGGAAATACTTAACAGTTTCAATCTGCTATCAATAAATTAGATTTCATGGAGGACTCAAACTGAATAAAACTACTTCTAGCGACAGAGTTATAATCCCAGATTAGCCCTCTCCTCAGGCACTGCAAGCATCCTGAGTCTTTTATGTGTTGGAAACACAAACAATGTGTCTTTCACTGTAAAATTTGAAATAAACGTCCTCGGTTTTGCTGCAAAGTGCTTACGTTCACCTAGAATTGGTTTGGCCTTCTTCAAAACAGAGTTATGGCACATTAAGGTACATGGAAGCACCCTGCAGATCAACTCTGTGTGCAGGACACAAAGCTCTGCTGTGGTGAGCCCTCTGTTATGGGATGGATGGAGCAGAATCATGAGTTATATAGTATATGACAGTTGTTTCGCAACATGTGAGTGTGAGCAGATGTCTTTAATCTGAGGTCTTATTTAAAGGGGACCTATTATGAAAAACAGGTTTTCTCTTGCTTTAACATATATAAAGTGGTCTCCCCTCACCCTGCAAACTCAGAGAAGGAGGAAAGCAACCAAATTCTGCAGTGTCTGTACAGCCGCCCGGATGAGCCGTTCAGTGTGATGTGGATCTACGAGCCGTTCAGATTCTGCTCCTGTCGTTACGTAACGACGGGCGCGATACGTGAAACCACGCCCACAACTAACTCTGGCCAGAACAACAACAACTAAATCCGCCGGCCGGAGCTTCCGCCATTTTTTCATAGCGGTGTATCACGTCATTCAGGCAGCCAATCAGCACAGGCCTCATTATCATAGCCCCGCCCACTCAGAATCCCTCATAGATAATGAGGTTAGAGAATGGGAAGATAAACACATGGCTCAGAGGCTGAATTTCTAATTTATTTAGCAAAAACAATCAAAAGCTTGTTTTTAAGACATTCGAGGCCTGTTTAAAATAGGTATTAGATGCCATTATAGGTCCCCTTTAACTTCATTTTCATTTTTATTTTCACCGTCAAAGAATTACGTCTAAAGAAAAACCGAAGATCATACACTGATGGACTTATTTTGATTTAAAGCATAACCCTCGTATCTCAACGTGCCCACTAACCGTTGTGACATAGCTTCTGCTGAACCTTAAGAAAGATAAAATGTGAAGAGCTGCATTAACTTCATCTAACACTCCTCTCTTCCTCACCTCCATAGCTGTGTTAGCTCTTCGGTGTCTACTTCTGCATCTTATCTGTCTTCATGTTCTCTCCTCTCAGGGACGTGTCCCTTGAAGTGAATCTAATTCATGAAATATTCTGCTCCGTTCCCTCAACCCTTGATACCTGGTCCGCTCCAGGCTGAACACCTGTGGCCCCGACTGAAAGTGTTCTGGTTCACGCTCAGCTTTGCTATCGCACCAACAATTACTAAATGCACATCAGGCCGAGTTAATAAGAATTAAAAAGAAGTCGAATAAATGAATAGCTTTGGCCTTGCAGGAGGAGGGTATGTCCTTGTTTTACATGTGATCCAAGACTAAATATGAAGTTATAAACGGGAGATATTACTTCTCTTCTAACCAGGGGCGCCGCTAGGGATTTTGGGCCCCATGAAAAGAATCTTTACAGGTCCCCCAACGCAGCGCTGAAGTTTCTTTATGCTAATTTACATACAATCATGCATTTTAATGGTATCTTTGACTATTTTTACCATATTTATGAAAGAAGAACAACATGACAGGTATTGAACACTCTGAATACTGTCTGGGACAAACCGCCTGTGCGCTACCTGACCCAGTCAGACTGGACCATTTTACATAAATAGGTGGGGGGGGGCAGAGGGGGGTTCCAAAACAAAAAAAGTTATTGTTACAAGGACATTGAAAATAAAACATCTTATCATTTCATCATCTTCATGGGCTCCTACAATCTGTCTCCTTTACTCCCCTTTTCGGCCCCCCAGCTTCTAACTCTAGAACAGCTGGTTTGGTTCAGTTTTTCTATTATTTGGCCAAAGTCCATAAAATGTGCTTTGCTTTCTCTTGAATTTCCTAAACCCACCCAGAGTCCTGAAATGAAACCCCCTGTTGCACATCAACGTTAGTCAGTAAATAATTAAATACAAAGGCTTCGGTATGTCTTCAGGTTTGCTTTTATGTTGCACTTGTTGAATAAATAATTAAAATATTGTCAGAACTTACCCGTAATCAAAATGTTCACTTGCAAAGCAATTTACTTGATCAAAAAGAGGAGTTGCATTCACCACCCTCCAATGTGTGTGTGTTTTTTTTAATTACTTTTGCAAAACACCTGTGATTTTGAGCATTTCAAACCTTTCCAGCTAAATTCCTGTCTTGCCGCGTGATGATGGTGGAGATGGTGGAGATGGAGACAGGAAACGAGATGAAGCACAGTAATGATGTCCTTGGTTGGGAAACCTTGGACGCTCTTGTGAAATGAGCCGTAACAATTATCCAATCAGGACTCAAAGTTTAATTTCAGGGAGCTGAGATGACGTTAATGAGCAGGCCCGTGGCTGCAGGCCGTTCAGCGGGGTGGGCTCGGTGTCAGAATGCTGCACGCTCTGATGCTTCGTTTGCAGACGCTAATTTGTTCCCCTCTTTCCTCTCATTCTATCTTTCAAAGAGCACAAGGAGGATAAATACCATGGATAGAAAGTTATTATCTTTAAATAAAGTAGTTAATTAGTCTTTCACCATTAAAAATAGCTAAAATAAAGAGAAAGAAGAAGAAATCTGTGTTGCAGCAGCCAGCTTATAGGCTCAGGTGACGGATCAATGAAATAATAACGATCTTATCTTTCTTTTCCCGTGTCTCATCAAAGCACATCTCAGCCAGGTGAAGGAAAACTTATCCAAGGCATCCCATCAGCTCATACCTGCTGTGTTCACTAACACATGAGGTAAGCCAGCGGGACTCAGGTCTGTTGACTTGGCAGTGCCTCTCCACTCTCCCTGACGGCATATCCGTTAGTGGATCCTCCACGCTTTGATCTCTAATGGTCTCCCTCCCTCTTCCTTTTCATTTTGCCTTTCCTGCTGAGTTGACTGTCTCGGCTTTTACAAACTATAAGATGTAAAGAATTTCCTCTCTCAGATCTGCTGAAGTCCTCGTTAATGACGATATAAAAACACGTGGAATTGCTAAATATCTTTGGTTAGGATGATAGCGGTATACACTGGTATTGATGACTTTTCTGCATTTATTTGACATAAAATATGATCTGATCTTCATCTAACTACAAGTAATAAGACAAATGCAATGTTTATAAGCAGGAACAAAACACAAACAATTATAATGATGTGTTTTTATCGACCACATTACACGTTCACAGTGCTTGAGGTATTAAATAAGTGAACAACACAGACTAATTACACCAACAACAACTAATTGGAGTCAGGAGTCAACACACCTGGTTAATGAAATGAGTTTGCACGTGTAGTTTAGAGCTACTTTGATTGACAAAAGACACAAAACTATTTTAAGTTGTTGTGAACCATGTCTCACCAGACATATGAGAGCGGTTGATCTGCATGAAGTTATCAGGCACACAGGGTAGTTTGTAAAAGTTTAGGCATCCATCCGTCCACGGTTGGATAAAATGTTGAATGTAGCATATGGAAGTCGGTGAGCAAGCAGGCGTCTTGGCACTGCAGCAATCTGCAAGGCTGCTGGGAAAACGTCCATCTGGGTTTAATTGAAATGGTCAGGAGATACACTCTGCAGCACTTATGTTACAAAAAAACAAGAGTACATCTTATCAAATAAGTGAATGGTGGAGGAAGCTTCTCGATTTGGGCTTGTTCATAACCGCAAGGGGGAAATGAATTTCCAAGTTTACCAAAATGCCCCACAAGATCATGTCTGGTATAACCTGGCTGACGCAGCAGGACATTGCAAGTAAACCCACCACAGAACGGTCTCAGAAAAAGAAAACCCGTCTTTCTGGGAGGGCCAGTCAGAGCTCAGAGCTTAGGTTTCCAGAGATATTCAATAAAAAAGAAACACTTAAAAATATATAAAGATCAGATCATATTTTATAGCTAAGTAGTGTAGAAAAGTATTTAACTCTATAGAGTTCACATACTTTTTTCTCACCACTGTATCGCTCCAGGCTCCATTTACGTTGTATTTCTTCATCGTGGGTCTGTCTCTGTGTGCAGCTCTGCCCGGTGCCCTCCAGGGAGCGCTCCACGCGGTCCTGACGCTGAGCCAGCTGGATGAAGCCGTCAGGGACACGATGCGCTGCGGGGGATGCACCGCCAGCCGGGCCTCCTTCATAGGAGCTTGTTTTGGGGCCCAGGTATAGTACGGGAATGTGGATATCAGGCTCAGTCGCTCTTCTGAAAGCCGTCCGGAAAAACCTGATTTTCCTGGTTGAGCATAAGTGTTTCTTTATGGACTGCTCTTATACGAGTACTTCACTGGGAAAAGGACCGTCCTTTTTATTTTTTGTTTTGTTGTCGGGCCTGGACGGTTACCCCGGCTTACCTTGGCTTGTGTTAACACGAAATGACCGATGACAAAAATGATCAGGCCAGAGCAGGGGAAGACATTAAGTTTGCCTCGTACATCTGTCACACCGCTTAAGCACTTGGACTGGTGCAGGTGGAACACCACCCACGCCACGGTGGCCCCGGCCAGCAGGCCACAGCGTACAACACCGACGGGAGCACATAGATTGTTTACGGCCGTCAGACTGTCCTCACTTTCTGCAGGGTTCAGAGAGAAGCTTGTGAAAATGTAGAATTGTTGTATATTGTTCATAGTTTTGGATCGCCTTTGATGGGTTTGACAGGGAGCTTGGATATTCTGGGAACTCAGTGCCTTCTTGATGCTTACGACTGTTACCTCGGTGTGTTTCAGGCCGGCCTGCAGGGGATCCCAGAGTCCTGGAGGAAGAGCACGCTCAGAGACCCTCTGCTGTTGGAGCTGGCCGAGAACATTGTCAAAAAAAGTCAAAATGCATAAATTAGTTTAAATTTTGCCCCATATATGTTTGTTTGATCAGTAAAGGGAGTGTATAGAAATACATTTCAGAGCAATCTTTGTAGACTTTCCGAACTTCCAGGTGTAGTTTGACACAGCCGTCAATGACAGTTTCGTTCTCAAGTCTTGTACTGGATGAAACTTGAATCCAATTGCTCTGCCAAAGATTCATCTTGTAGTAAAGTGAAAGTCTGTGCAACATATTTTTTTGAATTAAAAACTTCTGTTTCCAACATTTTAAGCTGTGAACTTCTTTCCTGTGTCGTTGAGTAGCTGGGATGCCTGTTCTCAGAAAACATCTCGGATCATGAACTGAGTTTTCCGGGATGTCACGTCGCAGTAGGTTTCTGTCTCTTTATTCCTCAGAGTACTTTCTGTAATTGTGAAGTGAAAGAGCAGTGACCTGCGGATTTATTACTGGAACAGCCAGAGCCCTCGGCCTACTCCTCCCTCACAGGAGCTGTCCTGCCCCGCAGCTTTTCCAAAACTGCTGATTTCTAAATTCACATGCTTGAAGCATCCGCCCCAACACTTCTGAACGGTTGCCAAACACAAGCGTTGCCAAAGTCTGCCTAGTGTCGACATATCTTGGTCATGAACGTTAAGCGAGTAGGATACTTTGTCTCTTTTGCAGCCAACTTGCCGATAAATGGAAAGTAGTTTAAAGCTAAAACTGTGACATATAGTTCCATATCGTCCTGCAAATTAGTGTTGCTTTTACGGTGGTCATAAAAAGGAAGCTTTGTGGTACGGGGAAAAACCCAGTTTCGTTTGTGTGGCCAAATTGACGTGCAGGGACACAACTCTGGAAGAAGATATCTCTGAGTCAGTGTTTAAAGTTGAAGCTGACGGAGAGGAAGTCATTTGATTTCTCCCTCTGAGTTCCTCCCACACAGCAGGTAGAAGGCTCAGTCTGGCATAATTAAATCCAGACCCAAAGAGTGACCCCCCCCCCCCATCAGCATCATTGAGACACATTCAAAGAAGGCTGCCGAGTGAGAGATTGTTTTGAGGATGAGGTAGTAGGACTACTTATCAAAGAAATGTCTGTGTAAATCTCACAAACAGCGCTGTGTTTAATTAAAAACTTTTGAGTCCAACCGTGACTGCTTTGAATAAAATTATCCAGTTATTGTAAGTGAATAGACTCTAACTATTTCCCTCCTATTCTATATGAAATGAATCAAAATAAATAAATACAGTAAAAACAAAAAAACGTTGCCACCATGTGGATGATGATGATATGGGAGTTGGGTTGGGTTTATATTTGGAGTTTATACTCTGCTTGAAAAAATAAAAACCACCCACAGCTCTAAACTTTAAATTGAGAGATCAGTGGTATGCTCGCTGAGAGGTGAAAAGAAAAGGGTTTTAGTGAGACATGCAAACCAGCTGAACAATGCAGAGCTCAAACAAGCACACTGACTGACTGGCATGGAGCCTTGGTGTTGACTGTGTTCTGTCCAAATGCCTCTTAATACGTGGTGTTTAAGGTGGTAGGTTGTAATACCATATGCATGCAGTAGGCTGTGCATGTGTTTATGTGGGTTTAAATGTCTATCTGCCTGTATCCTCGTGCTGCTAGTTAAAGAATAATAATTGATTTATCTCTACTTGTCCTACACATCTTGATCAATTGCGTTCATAATTATTGACTGTGCGCTCATAATGTGACTCTGATATTTCCGCGTGACGTGAATGCAACGAAATGAAGCATTGGGATAAAGATACACACCCTCAAGCAACTTCCGCCTTCGTTTGATCTACCGTGCAAAATATTTAGCGTTGTTTTATTTACCCTTTGATCATTTCTAGATTCTCACGTACAATACATTATTTATGTATTTATTTAAAGGTTTAGATAACAGGGACAATGCACATTAATAACACATTTAAACAAATGTAAAATGTGCCAAAAAGGCTATTTTGCATCTGCTGTCCCTGGACTGGTGTAAAATAGTCATCCTAAAAGAAAAAATATTAAGATACAATCAATAAAACATTTCCGAATAAAAAAGCTACATCAGAATAAAGATTAAAAGGTAAGAAACTAAGCTAAAATACATACACACACAGGTTAACATAAACTCAACAACAGACAATTGCTACAAACGAAAACAGAAACAACATGAAGCGGCAACAGTAACATCAACATTAATAACACAAGACACAATAACACACTAACAGGCCAAAAACAAACAAGACAAAAGCACTAAACACAGAATAAAAAGCCATGCACAAAAAGCAACATTATAACTAGACAAACTAATAGGCAACATGACAGGTGAAATCAGACAAACACCGACAGGCAGGTCAGCAAGCCAGGAAGATTAAGCACTAAAATTGAATGTTGACAGCCTTGACCACTAATTAACCACTTTTTAAAATAAAATGTAAAAGAAGAATAATTTGATTGTTTTCTAATCTCAGTTGGTATGAAGTTCCACTCACGATTACATTGTGTTATTGTCATATGAAAGCCAGTTTTAATATTAATAATTATATAAATTTTGTCTTAATATATTGTATTTCAGCCGTGGTGGTTAAGTATAATACGCATGCGCAGAAAGCGGGGGGAACTATCTTGTAGCATTCGCCCTTTGTGTGGATCAACAGCTGGGTGGATCTCTTCACAAAAAAGTAGCTTCAATGACATTTTCTGTAGAGATGGCAGCAGTCTGAGCGAGCGGCTGTCCCGTTGTTCCCCCCAGGAGTGCCTTTCCACCGCTGTGCCATGGACTTTAACGTTAAGCGGCTCGCCGCGGACGCCGGTACCTTCTTTACCCGCGCGGTGCAAGTAAGTTTTATAACCGTGTTAACGCGGCTGGGGGCTGACGCGTTAGCTCCGTGCTAATGTGCTAACGTTTCCGTGGTCGCTCAAGCCTGATTTATGGTTCTGCGTTAAATCGACGGTGTAGCCTACGGGGTAGGGTACGCGGCGACGCGCAACGTATGGTGCGCGTCGCCGCGTACCTACGCCGTAGGTTACGCGTCGGTGTGACGCAGAACCATAAATCAGCCTTAATGCTATGGTGCTATGCTCAATGATGTGATCGCTTTATGACTGCGATCACACAATTGAGCCAAGTAAACCCAATAACTGTAACTGTAAAAGAACAATAACTGATGTCTTGTTTATCAGTTTACAGAGGAGAAGTTCGGCCAGGCTGAGAAGACTGAGCTAGATGCTCATCTGGAGAATCTGCTGGGAAGAGCTGAAAACACCAAGCAATGGACGGAGAGGATCATGAAGCAGACTGAGGTCTTGCTACAGCCCAACCCAAGTATGATGATCTTTACAGACCCACACTGGAACCACAGTCCTAGTCCTGCCCCTAAAACTAGTGCCACATGCATTGATCATCTTTCTTTAGGAGTCATGATGACTAGATTATAATAATAAGCTCCAAATATGTCTGCTAGAATCAAAATATTAGTCGTTTTTAACAGTCCCTTCTTTTAATCAACCAGGTATTTGATAATAAATCACGTCTGTGTCATTATATTGATTGGTTGTGGAGTTTAAGAGCGTGTTTACATGGTTTACTGTCACCACCTGATGAGCAATGTAACGGATCCAGAGAGCCCTAACGTCCCTGAGATGGTGTTTGACATACTTGTTTAGGTAGGGTGTCTGTGAAGTGTGTGAGCTCAGCTGTGTGTCCTCCGTTCACACCGTGATGCTTTATTGCTCCAGCCTGACTCGCAGCACACGCACAAACAAACACAGACGGACCATCTGGCGGTCGCGGCCTTGTGCAACAGTCTCAAGACATGTTATACTTTTACTTTTAACATGGAGCACACTGTACATGACCTGCATGTGGGAGTCACTCTTATTTCTTGTGATGTTGTTTAT
This sequence comes from Cololabis saira, assembly GCF_033807715.1. Taxonomy (NCBI): domain Eukaryota; kingdom Metazoa; phylum Chordata; class Actinopteri; order Beloniformes; family Belonidae; genus Cololabis; species Cololabis saira. Next base: position 10,651,136 of record NC_084608.1, read on the forward strand.
GTGAAACAAATGAAGCTATAACAAGCAGAGAAATCTGTCACTTTTTGAACATTAAGGCAACCCTGTTTGGAGCTGACTCGGACTGACAGTACTGAGGTCGCTCGCCAGGTTTGGCTCCCTCACAGTGATCTTATGACTTTGTAATTGAGTTTTCTTGTTGTAATCTTCAGATACCAGACTAGAAGAATTTGTGTACGAGAAACTGGAGAAAAAGGCCCCCACACGGATGAACAACCACGAGTTGCTGGGCCAGTCCATGATTGAGTCAGGAAATGAGTTTGGTCCTGGAACTGCTTATGGTGAGTGCCACATGCGGATGACACCTCTGCCAAACCTTGACTGTGGGTTCATGACAGTTGTTCTTTTTGCTGATTTGTATCTGGAAATCGACAAGATGGCCGGTGAGATTCTGCTTCTGCAGATCAGAGTAGGTGTTTGGCAAACAATAATCATCCGCTGCAAGGATCTCCAGTTTAAACAGCCAAGCAGAAGGTTGAAAGCTCCTTAACTTGCGTTAAAGTCTTGTTTTAGGGTAAGCATGTATAAAGTGGTAGGTTTGCATTCCAGCGGTCTGAGTCAAAGACTTGTAAAACTGGGTAAAAGCTTTTGAATCAGCTCATTATTTTAACCATCACTTACACCCAGTTCCATTGTCTGTCTTGGCCATCTTATTCATCAGGTCTGAGAGGAGTTTTTCCTGACTATTATTTTGTTTTTACAAAGCCCAATTTCACAGCAAGAATCCACCCTGCTGTTCTTTACATAAACAAACCTCGCGTTTTCTATTTTTATTTTGGAAAACAAGAAACAATGCGTAGTGGCATCTTGGGTTTGGAGCTAAGACAGCCTCAGAAAAAAACTGTTTTGATTGAAGCTGAAAGCAGAAATGATGAAATCCTTTCTTATCTCAGGCTATCCTTAAAGCTCAACACCCAGCCTAATATAGTTTATTATATTGAATTTGTTGCCTAGCAACTACCACTGATTTCTCCTCTTTTTGAGATAAGTTAGTTCACAACAGTCTGTTTTTCTCCATTGATGCATATCTGAGACTCACAAAAAGAGCAGTGAGTCAGTCGTTTTTGTAATTACAGTCTAAGGGTCCGGACTTGTCTGCAGTTTCCAAGGACTGTTTTCATATCAAACCACAGCCCCCTGTCATGGTTAGTTATGATAAAATCTGTCTGCTGACAGGTCCTTATTTGTGTCAAAACAATGATAAGTATCCATGTGGAAACATTTAATTTTTCTGCCAGATTTTGTGAATTTAGGATTTTTAGCAGTTGTTTATGTGTAATAACTTTTTGTACCCAGCCCCCACCCCCCCAAATAAAACATTTATTCTGATTATTATAGTTACCTAACATCTAGTATCTGATCTGCAAGTAAAAAAAAAAAAAACAAGTTCCTGTAATTTGGTTTCCAGTCTTTGTGTCTTACAGACTGAAGTATTCAGGTTTTTCCACATTGTGCAGTCTTGTGTCCAGTGTTCTGCTGGACATGAGCTTGAGTTCCTGTGCTGGCTATTACAGGAAATGCTCTGATAAAATGCGGCGAGACGCAGAAGCAGATTGGTGGGGCAGAGCGGGAGTTCATCCAGAGCTCTGCCATCAACTTCCTCACACCTTTCCGAAACTTCTTAGAGGGTGACTTCAAAACCATCCTGGTGAGTTGGACTGTGGGCTACAAGTGCTGAAGCCGTTTGACCTTTACTGGACTGCTCATGTACAACTAATTCACAGCATTAGCGAGACATATCAGGAAGCCCAGGACACTGTGCTTCATTGAGTTAAAATGGCCGTGAAGCATTTAATTCTTGTCACATGTGTAGAAATTCTTTCACAAATTTGTCAGATGTGAAATGAAGGCAGGGTGATTTCAGAGGGTGTAATGAAGAAGATTCTTTCTCTCTGAAATATTCTGATGGTTAGAAAATCTTTGCAACTAATTATTGAAAGGGCTGTTTATCCTCCTGTTTTTAGATCATGTTGGAAAACTCTTCTTGGTCCAGTTAAGGCTGTTCAGTCGACATGGGTACCTGACCAATGCATACTGTTATATAACCAGAGGTGTCAAGTAACAAAGTACAAATACTTCGTTACCTTACTTAAGTAGAAATTTTGGTTACCTATACTTCACTGGAGTATTTATTTTTCAGACGACTTTTTACTTTTACTCCTTACATTTTCACGCAATTATCTGTACTTTTTACTCCTTACATTTTAAAAACAGCCTCGTTACTCTATTTCATTTCGGCCTTTAAAAAAAAACTATCCAGTTAAATTGCTCCATCCGGATAGAGTGAATTTGGTTGTGGTTGTTTCAGATGTTCTTGTCCAGTTTTGTTCTTACATCCGTTCCCTCAGATTCCTGCAACTAAACTTGGATGTACATTCCAATAAAGGTTAGGATAAATGATAACATGCCTCTGAAGTTTGACTTTTTGCACCATTACAATACTTATAGGCAACTAGTCATCATATCTCCTGCTCTCTGAAACACATGTTAATGCTCAATAGTACACATATATGGTTCTTTAATGTATTTGCATTATACTAAGATGCATTCATTTTCAATGGCTTTTGTCCTTAATGGCTTTTTTCCCCCTTACATTACTTTTACTTTTATACTTTAAGTAGTTTTGAAACCAGTACTTTTATACTTTTACTTGGGTAAAAAACTTGATACTTCAACTTCTACAGGAGTATTTTTAAACTCTAGTATCTATACTTCTACCTGAGTAATGAATGTGAATACTTTTGAAAGCCTCTGTATATAACTCTACCTGTCCTCTGAATGTCTGATTTAACTGGCACCTCAATACCTTTTTAATAACCAGTTTAACCTCAATATACTGTATAATAAAAGGCCTGATGAAAGCAAGAATGAGCCACACACACTGACACATGAGATTATATTGAGTTTAGAGACAAGTAATCTATATGTGAGGATGTGAACATGTTGTGATTTGTGTTCAGAAAGAGCGGAAGCTGCTGCAGGTCAAACGCCTGGATCTGGACGCAGCCAAAACCAGGGTGAAGAAAGCCCGGATGCCTGATGCCAGAGCAGCAGTGAGTTCATGCAGAGAAACACCTACGCGTTATTATCAGTGCTAAAACTGGACTTTGGCTTTTTGTCCTGTGTTTTTTTTTATTTTTTATTATCGGTTATTCAAATTCTTATCAATAACCGTCTTTAGTTAACTCTCTTAAGAAATGTCTGTTCAAGGGGCAAAAACAGCTCTCAGGGTCTATCCTGTTGTGTTGTCGTGTGCAGTCACGACTGACACTTAAGTTACACAATATGAAGTCTTTTTTTATTTTTTCTCTTGTGACCTGCATTGAATCACATGTGCAATCATGGGAAGTTTATAGTTCCTTTTTTCTGAACAATTGGTTTCTCGCCATGTTGTTCAACTCTTCTTAAAATTTTCCTCTTTTGAGCTGGTGTTCTTTTTTCACCGATTGTTCAGATTTGAACTGTCATGTTAAAAGAAACATCATCAGTAGTTTTAGTGATTAAACAACAATCGTTTGTCATTTCTGAGTTCCAGTAAATGTTTTTTTTTATTCAGCTCAGTTTTTCTTGTGAATAATTTGTCATGATGATGACTTGCATTTAAATTGTAATAAAAGGACCCTGTAAGTAGTAAGATGCTTTTTTTTTTTCAGCTGAAACTGTATTCTAGTTTTCTCTTGTGACCTAAGACTCTGTTAAAAGCTCATTAAAGGCAAAAATCTTTCAGCAAAGCCACTGTGGAGATGGTTAAAATGGATTAGTCGTGTCTCTTAAGTATGGGCTGGCGTTACCTGGCAGTTTGACATGCTCCCTGTGAGATGCTTGCATCTGCACGTATCCGTGGCTTTGAACTTGTCAGGTTTGTGTGCAAGCTCAGCATCGCCCTAAGTGACACCGAGTTGCAGCTCACAAATACCAGCAGGTCGTTTCTCGCTCAAGACACGGGCAGATTTGTTTGTAGGTGTGGTGGTAACGGGTCTTTGCTTTAATCTCTGCAAACAATGTTTAGGAAACATTACCATAAAGAGGAAAATGTTTAGTGTGAGCAGTTCTGTTGCACAAGGAGTGTGTTGTTTTTCTCTTAAGATGCTGTTTCGCATTTCAATAGTTTTGTTTCATGCAGGCTGAATATTGACGGTTGTTTTATGTGCCGCATGTGTCAAACAGTCCCTCTACCTGCTACAGTGTGGTTTTGTCAAAGCATGTCGCCGTCTCGCTTCCACACAAACACAGAACAAGGTTGTTGTGTTGTGGCTGTGCAGCAGCTGTAGCTCTAACTTCATGTGTCACTGTTTTTTAAAACGCAAAGCCGCAGATGTGAACAGAGGAAGTGACGGAGGTGAGTGGAATGTCGGAGCCATGTTTGATTTGAACACAAACACACACCAAACCCCTCTGCTAATAGTGTCAGCAGCTGCCGTCCATCCCCTCCTCAGTCATCCCCGTGACACATACCGCCGTACCTCACGGAAAACGCTGGATCCTTGAGGTCAACGCTGACAGGAGCCAAATGGTGCAAGTGCTGTGTGCAGGCTGTAGAGGGTGCAACCAGCGAGGCCATTGTCCAAATGTTTATTGGACGTTTTCACAAGGCCCAACAAACTATTATTCCAGCAGGTCTCCTACTGAATCCTCTGGCTCTGAACGTGGAAAAGGAAATCCCCCCCATGACAGATATGTCATGTTCAATTGTCCAGTCTCCTTTTCCTATTTTTTTTTTTTTTTTTTTTCCTTTTAAACATCCAATCCATCAAACTCAAACTTCACATCTTTTTAAATCCAACATTCCTGATTTTGAGCGACGAACATTAGATTATGTTGATGTACAAGCCTTACTCTTGAAACTGAATTATTTCTATTTTTGTTTTAATACAAAGCAGCATTTGGATCAGCTGATTGTATGCTGGGAATTTCAGTTGAAATTGAGCATTTTTAATCTAAATATTTTAAAGAATGAGAAATATCATATTTATATCAGAAATATTATATAACTAAAACAGATTTTGCACAAAATGCTATTCAAGTACTGGCATGTTATTACCACCCAAACCCGGTCCTTCGTGTTTCTTTAAGCCCTATTTAAACAAGATAAACCCTTTTGTTTTGCTCCTTAGGAAGCTGAATCGTTAGCCGTATATTGTGGTTAATTGTTTGAAATGTTTCTTCAGGCAGAGCAGGAGCTGCGGATGACCCAGAGCGAGTTTGACCGGCAGGCAGAGATCACCCGCCTGCTGCTGGAGGGCGTCGGCAGCACACACGTATGTGCAAAGTTCAACAGATCACCTTGTAGTATGTCAAGTCGCTGCTGTCGTTGAACTGTTATATTTAGATTTATTCATATTTGGCTGCAATGCCCCTGACCTGCTCCCTTTTTATTTTCTTTTTAATGTTCAGGCACATCACCTGCGCTGTCTGAACGACTTTGTGGAGGCCCAGAATACTTACTACGCACAGTGTTACCAGTATATGGTGGATCTCCAGAAGCAACTTGGCAGGTAATAACTCACAGCTGGCTTTTCATTTTAATTTCAACATTTTTTTGGTCAAGAAACGTCTTCCTTGAGTATGAAAATACACCAGCTGTTTGTCGAGTTTATAACACAATCCACTGTGTGCTCACTTTAGCACTTTCCAAACAAAGCCTGCATTGTGTCACATTTCACAAGTTTTAACAAACTTTCCCTGCCGGGAAATGCTTCCTATGAAGATGATGGTTAAGAAATGTCACGTGAGGGTAGAAATAGCTTTATAACTCTCTTGAATAATGGGGACAGACTCAAATGAAGTCATAGAGACGTCAGTTTCCCTTGACAACGATGCCTAAGATAATACAATTTCCCTGCATCTTGGGTGACTAAACCCCCCGTCTTGACTTTGGAGTGGACGGCAGTTTCCTGTGCTTATCATCTCCTCTCCTCCCACCAGTTTCCCCTCGTCATTCTCCAACAACAACCAGTCTTCGGTGTCGGGCGGGGCCAGCATCTCTGTCCCCACCATCCCGGTGTCGGCCTCCCTGCCCAGCGTGTCGGGGGGCCGCAACAGCCTGACTGCATCGGGGGGGTTCAGCGAACTGCGGAGCTGCAACGGCAGCCGCAAAGCTCGGGTCCTCTACGACTACGACGCTGCCAGCAGCAGCGAGCTGTCGCTGCTGGCTGACGAGGTGAGCATACACTTCTACCACTACCTCTGGTTTCCAGTTTTTTAAAGACCTTTTTCTTTTGACAAAGGAATCTCCTGAGCTACGAGGGGTAATCTACCAATGTAACTTTTCCTCTGTGGAAATGTTAAATTTGTGTCTGCCTGCTCAGTGAAACGTAAACCTCTGACTTTCCCAGGAAGCTCAAAACTATTATCAACTTGTTCTTGATCAACAATTAAACCAACATTACCTCATCCATGAAGCTTTTATCAGTCAGAGAATCTCAATTTACCTGTGGATTTACTTTTGATAACTCATCAACTTTCAGCACAACTAGAAGATGCAGCATATCAAATAAAATTGGTTTAATTCACCGTACAAATTGTTACAGATTACTTTTGTAATACTGTATTTGACCCAGTCTTTGTACGTTTTGACCGTATAGAAACGTAATTCTTGCCATTGTAAGATTGAAATGTGTACCTACTGGACTCTACTGCCCTTACTTTTTAAACGACTTGTGCTTTTTATTATTTTACCTCTTTTCTTATAATTTTATTTGTTATTTACTGTTTAATTGTGTCTTGCTGCTTTTAATGTTGATGTAAAGCACTTTGATAATAATGGGTAATCTAGAAATTTAGCTTTTCCCCTGTGGAAATGTTACATTTGTGTCCGCCTGCTCAGAGAAAACGTAAACCTCTGACTTTCCCAGGAAGCTCAAAACAATTATAAACTTGTTCTCGATCAACAATCAAACCAACATTACCTCCATAAAGATTTTATCAATCAGAGAATATCAACTTACCTGTGGAGTCACTTTTGATAACTCATTAACTTTCAGCACAACTAGAAGATGCAGCATATAAAGCTGCTGAATGCTACAGTGGCTAAAAGAGTTTATCCTGTGAAACCAAACTGAATCTGGATCCTTTCATTCACGTCAGGCTGTTACTGCCCCTCCTCCCTGTCTTTCCAGGTCATCACAGTCAGCAATGTACCTGGCATGGATTCAGATTGGCTAATGGGGGAGCGGGGCAGCCAGAAGGGTAAAGTGCCAATCACCTACCTGGAGCTGCTCAACTGAGCCGCGAGAGCGCCGCCACCCCCACTCCTGCTCCAGCCCGAGTGCCCCGCTGTCATCTCGTATTTATGCCGTACTGCAGGGACAAGCCTCGCTTTCTGTTCACTTCACTTCTAGAGTAAGTTTGTAAGGAGCCCCTCCTGCAGTAGGGCTGGAATAAATAAATTCACATGATGGGAATGTAAATGGACCCGTTTCTCCATTTGTTTGCAGTACCTTTCTAAAATATACTTTTGTGTTTGATGCCGTACAAACTGAAATATGTGCCAGAACGTCTTTTTAAAGGATTGGATTTTGTTTACAAAATATCTCAGATGGTGACCTAGATTATTTTTCTCCCCCATCTTCCAGTGAAATTAAGTTGTTTTCTTTTGTTTTTTTTTTATTAAAAGCGGAGATATGGAAAGCACATTTTGTTAAAATGAAAGAAAAAGCACTTCAGATGGAAGTGGAGAGTGATGCTGATTATTTTTAGTCTTATTTTATAAGCGATAATCTCATGGAGCAGTAGCTGTTATGGTTATCCTAAATATGAATTGTATTTTAACGGTATAATTTGTGTTGTGTGTCAGCTTTATTCATATAAAGCCTTACTGGACTGAAACGCTTGCGTCTGATACCATGATGCCCATCACACTTCTCACTTCCATCAGCAACAGTATTTCTACTTAACTTGTATCTAAAGTCCTGCTTTTTACCCACATTGGCTTAATACTTAATCCGAAAACAGCTACTATCTGTGATTTACATTGAAGATGTATTATTCAGACATGCACCCAGTATTTATTTCTGTTTTGAATTGCTTGCTTTTTACTGAAAAGAAAAATCCCTGGAAGTAAAGACCTTCACCTTTTATGACATCACTAACTGGTCTGACTCCCCTGAATGTGCATTTCAAATTGCACCCATTCTGGGAGATATAAGTATATATCATACATCAGCTTTTTGTTTTGTGTGTAAACCGATACAACTGTAAAATAAATGCACAATAAGAAGCATTAAAATAAGCATTGTGTGTGATTTCATGCACATTAAGATGTGTGAGGTTGGGCACTGACTTGTTGAAGCCACTAGGGGGCAGTACAGGCAACGCGATCGGATAAGTGATAAACGTGTCAGCCATGTTGAATCTGAATGTTTTTACTTGAACAATTTTATATCAGAGAAATAGAAATACAAAAACACTATAATCATTTCAAACACATACAACTGAAAAGAGAAAATTTACATTTTTGTATTAAGTTCTCTGTGTTATCCCTTAAATTAATTTTGATAGCACTAACGTGTGACTCCAACTGTCCTGGCCTCTCACAGCTAGTTTGGATCCTTGTTCTCTTAGTGTTGAATACTGAGCAGATTCTAACCTTATCAAATTGACTCCTACTGTAATTGTGTTACACCTTTAAAAATGTGTCTGTCTGTCCGGTAAGTGTCATCTGGATCTCCATGATCTTTACCAGTGACTCCCACAACTATTTAAGAAACATACTGCTGCAGCTCTGGAGGCTTTGAAACAAAAACATTATTGGATATTAACTATTATCAGTGACATTCTTTGAGTTTGGAGAAGAGCGACTCGATGTGTCACAACGGCCCCACTCAGGCCGCAGGAGAGAGATTTTCAAAAATGTGGTTTCAGTTATCTACACAATTTATATTAAGCTCACCCTGACTCAACAGTTAGTCCTGTGAGAGAGGGCCTCATCCTTTGCTTGTCATAAAAGCAGGAAGGGATAAGAGGAAGTGAGTTTTGCAAACTGCCTATTGACTAAGAAGGAGCCTGAACATCTCATCGCGCTGGACGAAGTTTTCATTTTCCAGCGAAGACCGTTACTGACAGTTCAGAGGCATCAGCAGGTTGCCGTTGACCCACAAAAGAATTTAATACCAGTTGGGATTTAATCATGAAAATGTGAGGGGGGGCAAAAAAATGTAAATGCCTAAAATAGGAACTGAAAATCTCTTTTCTTTTAAAATGGAGTCAAATTAAAATCAAGTGAAAGGTCAACCACAGAGATGCCTGAGAGTTACATTAGAATAGAGCATTTAAAACCACATCGGTTTTACAAAGATACGTTAAAATGAAAAAGAAACAAAGTGAGGTGGTGATTGATGGAGACATTAAGAACTGTCAGTAAATCTGAAATACTGAATATCCATCAGAACATCCCAAAACACATTAAAAAAGTTAGAGAATAAAAATGTATCCTGTAGCGTGTAGTTTTATAAAGTAAATAAATATAGCCTTCATCTCTTACTAATCACAACTGTTAACTCATCAACTTTTCTTTTCTTTATTTATTCATTTAGTGTTTTTTCCCGATAACTCGGCTCAGTTAAGTTAAAAAAGCAGCTTTAAGCAGTTCACGATCAGATTAGTTCGTTTGAGAAACAGCACTTCCTCTTTCATCCGTCCTTATTTTCTGTCAGATGTTGACAACTGCTGAAACAGTTGTTGACATCTGCACCTTCAGCGGCGTTTCTTCTGCGCTCTTGAGCAAAGCTTTCAAGTCGCCGCAGCAGAGGATGCTGATATGGGAAAAAAAAAAAAAACTTGTTTCGACTTCACATCAGACGGTTACATGTTTTTTCATTTTCTGGGTGATATAGAATCTGCCTGAGGGCAAAATGTTAAGGTGAAAACTTTTTTTTTTCTTCTTCCTTTTCAGGAAGTTATGGTGAAAGCAGATAAAGCAAAAGCATAAACTGCTGCTTATCTGATATGTTTGCCGAAGAGGCCACTAGTAAGCAGCTTAGCAGTGTGTCAAGGAGGGTTACAATTTCTTTTAAAACAATTTTGATCAGCCACCACGTTGGAACAACGATTAGTTCCTGGTACCGTCACTCGAGAAGAAAGAACGTGAGAGGCTGAAGCTGGAAAAGATGTGGAAGGTGAAGGCAACGGCGGTGCCAGAGGAAGCTGAGGCGGTCCGAGCTTTGACCTTCTGGCCGGGAGAGTGTCTCCAGTAGATCTCAGCCACAACGCCGGAGATATTTTTGCCATCAGCAGGCCAGAAGTGTGCAGTCCTAGAAACAGCAGAAATACAGCGTAGAACCCTCAAGCTCTCAGACCTCTGCAGGATGGCCGAGCTTGAAGACCAGGTTTCATTGGGCGAAGGGCCTCAGAGGAGTTGAATCACTGACGGATTAAATATTTGATTATGAGGTCATTTTATTTGATAAAACATAAAGAATAAGAAGAAAAAAATATGTCATCGGCTCATTCCAGCTTGCAATTCACAGATAAATTAGTTCACTAGAACATGTTATGTAGCCTCTAAGCACTTAAAGAGAAGGCAGCTGCAGTGGGCTGAGCACTCATCTACCCTGTGGGTTGTGAGTGTGCTTCGTGGCCATGCTGTGCATCCGTTGAGGTCCACTGACAATGAAACCGCCTGTCAGGGTTTCTGCACATGGTTGCTTTTGTTGCAGGACCCATGACCTGCGACTGAAGCTGAGCTTCCGGACACTAGGCAGTAGGTTCATCTTGAGGCTTCATTGTTCCCCTGCACAGATTCAACCCTCACCTAGAGCCACGTCTAGCAATTCACCCTCAAAACATTACTGAGCACCCTGCACATTACACAGTGTTTATGGTGTCCCTCTGTCTATGAACATGAGCTCCAGGTTGATGTCATCACTCCAAAGGACATGTTTCTAGAAACACTGTAACTTGTCAGTATTTTATCAAATGTAACTATGGCTTTCACATAATTTTCTTTTTATCATCATTAAAAGTCCTCTTGGGTCTTCTTGGAGCCCATTGTTGTTCAAATGGTGGTGGATGGTTCAGTCACATACACATGCATAGTACAGTAGCGCATCGGTGCAAGTCTTCTCATACGTTGAAGTGCCCTTGGGCAGGACACCATAAAAGGCAAGGCAAGCTGAGGCAAATTTATTTCTACAGCACAGTTTAACAACAAGGTAATTCAAAGTGCTTTACAGAGACATTAATACGTAAATAAACAGCATGATTTGAAATCAAAAAGAAAGAAATAAGACTAATAGATAAAAATCAGTAGTTAAAATATGATCATGTTTTGGGACTGCAGATTTAGAGCTTTACTCAAAAGCAGCTGAAAGTAGGTGTTTCGGCTGATCTGAGGCTTTATGGGAGTTTGTTCCAGAAATGTGGAGCATAGAAGCTGAATGCAGCTTCTCCATGTCTGGTTCTGACTCTGGGAACTGATAAAAAACAGATCCAGATGACCTGAGGGGTCTGGAAGGTTCATACTGGGTCAGGAGGTCCCTGATGTATTTGGGTCCAGGACCATTCAGAGCTTTATAGACCAGTATCAGAACTTTAAAGTCTATCCTCTGATGGACGGGGAGCCGGTGTAAAGACCTCAGAGCTGGACTGATGTGGTCCACTTTGTTGGTCTTAGTGAGGACTCTAATAGCAGAGTTCTGAATGAGCTGCAGTTGTCTAACTGATCTTTTTAGGTAAACCTGTAAAGATGTTGTTACAATAATCAAGCTAAAGATGGATGCTGGACTAGTTTTTCCAGGTCCTGCTGAGACATCAGATCTTTTATTCATGACATATTCTTAAGGTGATAATAGGCTGAATTTGTAATTGTCTTAATGTGTTTTTCCAGATTTAGGTCTGAGTCCATCACTACACCCAGATTTCTGGCCTGGTTGGTGGTTTTTAGGTGTACACATTGGAGCCAAAGAGAAACGATGACAGCTAACCGCAGAACTTCAAAGACAATTACCTCAGTTTTGTTTTTGTTTAACTGGAGAAAGTTGTGGCACATCCAGTCATTAATGTCCTCAATGCATTTACCGAAAGCCTGTACAGGGCCTCGGCCTCCTGGTGACATTGTAATGTATATCTGCGTGTCCTCTGCATAGCTAGGATAGTTTATTTTGTTGTTCTTAATAATCTGTGCCAGTGGGAGCATGTAGAAGTTAAACAGATGAGATCCCAGGATGGAACCTTGGGGAACTCCACATGGGGTTCGTGTCTGCTCAGATGTAAATTTACCTATTGACAGGTCAGGAGAAACCCGCCCAGTTCTCCAGTGGTTTGAGTAAAATATGGTCAACTGTATCAAATATAGGCAAGGCAAGGCAAATTTATTTATATAGCACAATTCAACACAAGGTAATTCAAAGTGCTTTACATTGACATTAAAAGCAGCAAGACATAATTAGACAGTAAATAATTAGACATAATTAGACAGTAAATAACAAATAAGATTGAATAAGATGATAAGAAAAGAAATAAAATTAAAGCTGCAAGCAGCGATGAACGGGCCCTCGCACCAAGGCCACCGCCCCCCATAAGCATATCAGAAATGACACCACCCACGACTTCCTATGTCAAAACATTCAAAAGTTATAGCAGAAAAAAGGGACAACCAATCAGAAGAAGGGGCGGGGCTAATTCAGGCCAATGAAGCTCAAGGACCGATTCAGGTGACATTCACCACAACTCTCTATGTCAAAACATTAAAAATTTATGGCAGGAAATATGGACAACCAATCAGAAGAAGGGGCGGAGCTAATTTTCACCAATTATGGTCAAGGACTCAATACCGAGTCCCATGACACCACCCACAACTCTCTATGTCAAACCATTCAAAAGTCATGGCAGAGAAAAGTATTCTAGGGGGCGCTGTTGAGCTGTTAGGCCACGCCCATTAATGCAAACCATGAAATATCAAATGTATCGCCAGGCCTGCCTTGCATGCAAAATTTGGTGACTATCAAATATGGACCAATCAGATGAAGGGGAGGCGCACCTTTTGGCGTCTAGCGTCGCCACGGTAACGCTTTTGAAAGAGAAAAGTAATGCGTGGTGTCGCAGGATGGAGACGCACATTTTGATGTATAACACACTTGGGGACACGTTACGGTTCGGGCTGAATTAACTGCCGAAGGAATGGCATAAATTTCGCCAAAATGACACGATTAATTCAAAATGCCCGACATCCTGTTCGGTTTTGGGCATGACCCCAAGTGTGGACTGGGTGTCATCAGCTGGGAGGATAGGCACCGTGGTGAGACCTCACTCCTGCAGGACAGTAGGCACTGGGGCACTTTTAATTGTTTGTTAATAAAACTATGTTCTCATTGAATCTACAGTCTCTGCCTCCTCAGTCCTGAACATGTGGTCCTTTTCTCTTTGACTCTTAGTTCTTGGTATTTAGCTTTTCAGGTCTTGGAGTGCCATTCCCCAGGTGGCGTTGGTGGCCTTTATTCATTTTTTACACTCATAATCCCCTGGCTCAGCCACAGGTGCATAAAAAGTATCGTGTGTGTGTGAGAGAGAGAGAGAGGGTGAATAAGAAACACACTGGCAAATGCTTTGAAGAAATTTGACAAAGTTAAAAACAGCTTCATGCTGTGAGGGCAGACGTTTTACCATAAATATCTTTGGATATTTCCCTCAGCGTTGTCATCTTGATCAGCCTGGGGTTGCACTTCCTCTTGCAGCCACATCCTGGGAGGTTGGCTACAGTCCTGTACGTCTTAAATCTCAGATTCATATTTACAACTGTATTCACAGGTCACGAACCTGCTCATAGATGGTCTTTTAGCCTTTTACCTATAATCTATGATTCTTTTATATTTAATATGAAACCAGAGGTAATGGCATTGAACCCTGACTGTCTGGGTTCAGCACCGTGATCATGGAGGTCATCCTAACATCAGATCCTTCGTGTGAGAGGCTCACATACACACCTCATCATCCTCATGGATAAACTACTGGCTAAAGTGCCTGCTGTGCAGGTTTTTTGAGCCAAAAGGTTTTTCTATTAGGCACTAATAATAAGACTCCTGCACTCTGTAATTTCAGCATGTTTTGGCAGCTTGACAGCACGGTCAAAAGCTCAAGTAATCTGATTTACTCAGATAGCCGTGAAAATCAAGATCCCAATCTTCGGGCTGTTTTCCATGAAATCATAACTAGACCAACCGAAAAAAATCAACCCAGATCTCACATTTGTGGTTCATTCTGAGTCAGAGCTCCTCCCTGCAGCCCTGCAGCCCCGGCTTCCTCTGATCAGGCGTTTCAAACCGTCCTCTGCCCCTTCTCAAAGACATAAATAGTACAGCAGCTATGCTGAATTGTAGAGGTACTTAGCTGCTTTTCCTCTGTTGCTGATCACCGGCTTATTGCACTATTAAGTGGTATTGATGTATGTGATGTAATAGTGTGTTGTGTCAATACCATTTCAAAGCCATTAAAGCCTATCTCATTTTCTATTAGTGCTCCTGGGACAACTCTCCTTTCGTAACCTGGTGCACACAATGACACCAGACGACAAAGCAGTGTTTTTCCCTTTAAATATGCCGGGAAAATATTAAAAACGCCAATTATTTTGACTATAATGCAACAACTTATGAACATTTTTACATCTGTCCAGGCTATTTTAGTATATCCACAGATCACTCATTCATTTATGGTTTGGCGTACAACAGTATCCTGTCATGTCAGTACATGGCACATATGATTGGCAGCAGTTCTGGTTTTAAGTGTCCAAATCCACTTCATCTACAGTTCAGTTCACACCCACGGTCCGAATAAATCCCACTCGACCAGCCAACACAACATTTC